>NC_053027.1:416510913-416610512 GCF_003073215.2 Triticum urartu | reverse complement strand
ACATAGGTTTTTGATTTAGGCATCACTTCAGTCATTCTGACTGGTTCTCCTGGACCCCACTTAACAGTACGGTGGTTCCTATGACTCAACACAAAATAAAAAGAACTGCGAAAGATCTAAGTCTTCGAGCTCCATAGGCTTCATAACGTGTCTTCTTTTGTCATAGTCTTCAATGTGAATATCTTCATGTACCACCTTTGTCTTCAATGTCTTCATACATTTTTAGGGGTCATCTCTGGTAGTAAAACCGAATCAATGAGGGACTTCTACCTGTGTTATCCTGCAATTCTCACGAACACATTAGTCCCTCAACTAGGTTTGTCGTCAATACTCCAAAACCAACTAGGGGTGGCACTAGATGCACTTACAAATACAATGAGAAGTTTGATACTTGATAATTGTTTTGAGATATGGAGATGGTGATATTAGAGTTGTGCTAGTTGAGTAGTTGTGAATTTGAGAAATGCTTGTGTCGAAGTTTGTGATTCCCGAAGCATGCACGTATGGTGAACCGTTATGGGAAGAAGTTGGAGCATGATTTATTTATTGACTGTCTTCCTTATGAGTGGCGGTCGGGGACGAGCGATGGTATTTTCCTACCAATCTATCCCCCTAGGAGCATGCGCGTAGTAATTTTCTTTGATAACTAATAGATTTTTGCAATAAGTATGTGAGTACTTTATGACTAATGTTGAGTCCATGGATTATACGCACTCTCGCCCTTCCACCATTGCTAGCCTCTCTAATACCGTGCACCTTTCGCTGGTACCATACACCCACCATATACCTTCCTCAAAACAGCCACCATACCTACCTATCATGGCATTTCCATAGCCATTCCGAGATATATTACCATGCAACTTTCCACCGTTACGTTTACTATGACACGCTCCATCATTGTCATATTGCTTTGCATGATCATGTAGTTGACATTTTAGTTGTGGCAAAGCCACCGTTCATAATTCTTTCATACAAGTCACTCATGCATCATTGCTATCCTGGTATACCACTGGAGGCATTCATATAGAGTCATACTTTGTTCTAGTATCGAGTTGTAATCATTGAGTTGTAAATAAATAGAAGTGTGATGATCATCATTCATAGAGTATTGTCCCAAAAAAAGAGAAAGTACAAATAAAAAAGGAAGGCCCAAAAATATATATAAAAAGGGACAATACTACTATCCTTTTTTCCGCACTTGTGCTTTAAAGTAGCACCATGATCTTCATGATAGAGAGTCTCCTATGTTTTTTTTGACTATGTACTACAAGGCAACAGCCTCACAGTGTTTTATTAAACCACAGAACCAAAGAAATACAAAGTTACAAAGTTAAGAGAGAGGAGGGGAGAGTAATACTTACAAAAGAAAGGATTAAGGTAGGGCAGCTATCCAAGAGATGAGAGTCTCCTATGTTATCACTTTCATATACTAGTGGGGATTTTTCATTATAAAACTTGGCTTGTATATTCCAGTAATGGGCTTCCTCAAAATGCCCTAGGTCTTTGTGAGCAAGAGAGTTGGATGCACACCCACTTAGTTCTTTTTGTTGAGCTTTCATATATGTATAGCTCTAGTGCATCCGTTGCATGGCAATCCCTACTCACTCACATTGATATCTATTAATGGGAATCTCCATAGCCCATTGATACACCTAGTTGATGTGAGACTATCTTCTCCCTTTTTGTCTTCTCCACAACCATCATTCTATTCCACATATAGTGCTATGTCCATGGCTCACGCTCATGTATTGCGTGAAGATTCAAAAAGTTTGAGAACACCAAAAGTATGAAACAATTGCTTGGCTTGTCATCGGGGTTGTGCATGATTTAAATACTTTGTGTGGTGAAGATGGAGCATCGCCAGACTATATGATTTTGTAGGGATAACTTTCTTTGGCCATGTTATTTTGAAGAGACATAATTTCTTAGTTAGTACACTTGAAGTATTATTATTTCTATGTCAATATTGAACTTTTGTCTTGAATCTTTCGGATCCGAATATTCATACCACAATTAAGAGAATTACATTGAAATTATGCCAAGTAGAATTACACATCAAAAATTCTGTTTTTATCATTTACCTACTCGAGGACGAGCAAGAATTAAGCTTGGGGATGCTTGATACGTCTCCAACGTATCTATAATTTTTTATTGTTCGATGCTATATTATATCCTGTTTTGGACATTATTGGGCTTTATTATACACTTTTATATTATTTTGGGGACTAACCTATTAACCGAGTGCCCAGCCTAGAATTGATGTTTTTTTACCTATTTCAGAGTTCTGCAGAAAAAGAATATCAAACAGAGTCCAAAACGGAATGAAACCTTCGGGAACGTGATTTTCGGAACGAACATGATCCAGAGGACTTGGACCCTACGTCAAGAAAGCAACCAGGAGGTCACGAGGTAGGGGGGGGGCCCCCCCCCCCCCCCCCCCCCAGGCGCGCCCTCCACCCTCGTGGGGCCCATGTTGCTCCACCGACGTACTTCTTCCTCCTATATATACCTACGTACCCCCAAACTACCAGATACAGAGCCAAAACCCTAATTCCACCGCCGTAACTTTTTGTATCCGTGAGATCCCATCTTGGGGCCTTTTCCGGAGCTCCGCCGGAGGGGGCATCGATCACGGAGGGCTTCTACATCAACACCATAGCCTCTCCGATGAAGTGTGAGTAGTTTACTTCAGACCTTCGGGTCCATAGTTATTAGCTAGATGGCTTCTTCTCTCTTTTTGGATCTCAATACAAAGTTCTCCCCCTCTCTTGTGGAGATCTATTCGATGTAATCTTCTTTTGCGGTGTGTTTGTTGAGACCGATGAATTGTGGGTTTATGATCAAGTTTATCTATGAACAATATTTGAGTCTTCTCTGAATTATTTTATGTATGATTGGTTATCTTTGCAAGTCTATTCGAATTATCAGGTTGGTTTGGCCTACTAGATTGATCTTTCTTGCAACGGGAGAAGTGCTTAGCTTTGGGTTCAATCTTGCGGTGTCCTTTCCCAGTGACAGTAGGGGCAGCAAGGCACGTATTGTATTGTTGCCATCGAGGATAACAAGATGGGGTTTCTTTCATATTGCATGAGTTCATCCCTCTACATCATGTCATCTTGCTTAAAGCGTTACTCTGTTCTTTTGAACTTAATACTCTAGATGCATGCTCGATAGCGGTCGATGTGTGTAGTAATAGTAGTAGATGCAGGCAGGACTCAGTCTACTTGTCTCGGACGTGATGCCTATATACATGATCATACCTAGATATTCTCATAACTATGCTCAATTCTGTCAATTGCTCAACAGTAGTTTGTTTACCCACCGTAATACCTATGCTCTCGAGAGAAGCCACTAGTGAAACCTATGGCCCCCGGGTCTATTTTCCATCATATTAATCTTCCGTCAACAAGCTATTTCTTTTTCCGTTTATTTTGCTTTATTTACTTTGCATCTTTATCATAAAAATACCAAAAATATTATCTTATCATATCTATCAGATCTCACTTTCGTAAGTGACTATGAAGGGATTGACAACCCCCTTATTGCGTTGGTTGCGAGTATTTTATTTGTTTGTGTAGGTGCTTGGGACTCGTGCATGGCCTCCTACTAGATTGATACCTTGGTTCTCAAAAACTGAGGGAAATACTTACGCTACTTTGCTACATCACCCTTTCCTCTTCCAGGGAAAACCAACGCAGTGCTCAAGAGGTAGCAGGAACTGACGAGGCCGGGAGGTGAGTGGAGGTAGGTGGGGAGGAGGTTGAGGCGTCGAGGGGAGGGGTCGACCTTATCCTCTCCGGGGAGTCGCCGTCACGGCGGTCCGGCGGGACTCGCCCCTGTTGCGACACTGGTCGGGGGGAACAGGGGGAGAAGGCGACCCGGGGAGGGGCTGGGCCGGACTAGCTGGAGTGGGCCGAGGCTCGGGCCAGGCACTGTGCACTTGCCCAGTGGACGGTGGCATGTGCTCTTTCTCTTTTCTTTTTTCTTTATTTTTCCAGCAGCTTTTGCTTTCTTCTTTTTAGCCAATAATGACTTTGCAAAAATATGCCACTGGCCAAAACAATATCAAGGAATTAAATTGCACTACCACAAAATGTTTGTGGCCTTCAGGAGTTGTCCAAGCATTTTTAGAAAATGAAAAGGACATCTTAAATACTGCTGGACCAGATAATGAACTCCCAGGGGCAATTTTGGAATTCCAAAAATGTTGGCTTCAACATGACAAATATCTAGGGATTATTTGCCATAGGATGAACTATTTTATTTGCATGAAAGAAGAAGCAAATATTTGACATGCAATTTTAATTTGAATTTGAAGCAGATTTTGGACAAGCGGCATTTTGGCTTGATGATCATGATGACATGACCTTCATTAGGGGGAGATTACTATAGTGTGATGCTTGGGATGTTACAACAACTCTAATATCACCATCTTTATATCTCAAAACAATTATCAAGTATCAAACTTCTCATAGTATTCGATGCACTTTCTATGATAGTTTTTATTATACCCATCTTGGATGCCTATCATATTAGGACTAATTTCATAACCAAAGCAAATTTCCATGCTGTTCTAAAGGACTCTCAAAATAATATAAGTGAAGCATGAGAGATCAATAATTTCTATAAATTAAAACCACCACCGTGCTCTAAAAGATATAAGTGAAGCACTAGAGCAAAATTATCTAGCTCAAAAGATATAAGTGAAGCACATAGAGTATTATAATAAATTCCAATTCATGTGTGTCTTTCCCAAAAGGTGTGTACAAAAAGTATGATTGTGGTAAAATAAAAAAACAAAGACTCAAATCATACAAGATGCTCCAAGCAAAACACATATCATGTGGTGAATAAAAATATAGCCTCAAGTAAAGTTACCGATAGAAGAAGACGAAAGAGGGGATGCCTTCCGGGGCATACCCAAGCTTAGGATTTTGGTTGTCCTTTAATTTTACCTTGGGGTGCCTTGTGCATCCCCAAGCTTAGTCTCTTACCACTCCTTATTCCATAATCCATCAAATCTTTACCCGAAACTTGAAAACTTCACAACACGAAACTTAAACAAAAAATCTCATGAGCTCCGTTAGTATAATAAAACAAACCACCATGTAATGAACTCATTCTTTATTTATATTGGTGTTAAACCTACTGCATTCCAACTTCTATATGGTTCATAACCTCCGATACTAACCATAGATTCATCAAAATAAGAAAATAACACGCAAAAAACAGAATCTGTCAAAAACAGAATAGTCTATAGTAATCTGTAGGTTTAAAATACTTCTGTAACCCCAAAAATTCTAAAATAAATTTATGGACGTGAGTAATTTATCTATTAATCATGTTCAAAAAGAATCAACCTAATCGCACTCTCCAGTAAAAAATGGCAGCAAATCTCGTGAGCGCTAAGGTTTCTGTTTTTTACAGAAAGATAGCAAAGACTTTCCCCAAGTCTTCCCAAAGGTTCCACTTGGCACAAACACTAATTAAAAGCATAAAACCACATCTAAACAGAGGCTAGATGAATTATTTATTACTAAACAGAACCAAAAATAACGAAACAAAAATAAAATAAAATTGGGTTGCCTCCCAACAAGTGCTATCGTTTAATGCCCCAAGCTAGGCATAAAAGCAAGGATATATCTAGGTATTATCATCTTTGGTATGCAATCCATAAGTGGCTCTCATAATAGATTCATAAGGTAATTTAATTTTCATTCTAGTAAAATGTTCCATGCCTTTCCTTAATGGAAATTGGAATCTAATATTCCCTTCTTTCATATCAATAATTGCACCAATCGTTTTAAGGAAAGGCCTACCAAGAATAATGGGACATGTAGGATTGCAATCTATATGAGGAACAATGAAATATACGGGCACATAATTCCTATTTTCAACAATAAGAACATCATTAATCCTTCCCATAGGTTTCTTAATAGTGGAATCCGCAAGATGCAAATTTAAAGAACAATCATCGAATTCACGGAAACCTAACACATCACACACAGTTTTTGGAATCGTGGAAACACTATCACCCAAATCACATAAATCATAGCATTCATGATCTTTAATTTTAATTTTAATGGTGGGTTTCAACTCATCATAAAGTTTTCTAGGGATAGAAACTTCCAATTCAAGCTTTTCTTCATAAGATTGCACTAAAGCATCAACGATATGTTTAGTAAAAGCTTTATTTTGATTATAAACATGCGGAGAATATAGTACGGACTACAACAAGGAAATACAATATATTAAAGAACAATTATCATAATTAAATTCCTTGAAATCCAAAATAGTGGGTTTATTGATATGAAAAGTTTTGACCTCTCCAATCCCACTTTTACCAATTTTAGCATCAAGATCTAAAAACTCTGAATCATTGGGACGCCTTTTAACTAAAGTTGACTCATCTCCAATCCCATAATTATCAAGATTCATATTGCAAAACAAAGATTTAATAGGGGACACATCAATCACTTTTAGATTTTCATCCTTATTGTCATCAAAACTAGAAGAACACGATTTCACAAAGCAATCTTTTTTAGCACGCATCCTAGCGGTTCTTTCTTTGCACTCATCAATGGAAATTCTCATAACTTTTAGAGACTCATTGATATCATGCTTAGGTGGAATAGATCTAAGTTTCAAAGAATCAATATCAAGAGAAATTCTATCCCCGTTCCTAGCCAACTCATCAATCTTAGACAGTTTTTCTTCAATCAAAGCATTGAAACACTTTTGTGAATTAATTAATTCTTTAATATTAGATCCAAAATCAGAGGGCATCTTATTATAATTTCCAAATAATTGTTGTAGGAATTACCATAATTATTAGAGGAATTACTAGGAAAAGGCCTAGGATTAAAATCATCTCTATACGCGTTATTACCAAAATTGTTCCTACCAACAAAATTCACATCCATAGATTCATTATTGTTCTCAATCAAAGTAGACAAAGGCATATCATTAGGATCATAATAAACACTCTTATTAGCAAACAATTTCATAAGTCCATCCATCTTTCCACTCAAAAAATTAATTTGTTCTATTGCATGCACCTTTTTACTAGTAGATCTTTCAGTGTGCCATTGAGAATAATTAACCATGATATTATCTAGGAGTTTAGTAGCTTCTCCTAAGGTGATTTCCATAAAAGTGCCTCCCACGGCCGAATCTAAAAGATTTCTAGAAGCAAAATTCAATCCGGCATAAAATTTTTGTATAATCATCCAAAGATTCAAACCATGTGTAGGGCAATTACGTATCATTAATTTCATCCTCTCCGAAGCTTGTGCAACATGTTCATGATCAAGTTGCTTAAAATTCATAATATCGTTTGTAAGAGGGATGATCTTAGCGGGAGGAAAATACTTAGAGATAAAAGCATCTTTGCACTTATTCCATGAATCGATACTATTTTTTGGCAAAGACGAAAACCAAGTTTTAGCACGATCTCTAAGCGAAAATGGGAATAGCTTCAATTTAACAATATCATTATCCACATCTTTCTTCTTTTGCATATCACACAAATCAACAAAGCTGTTTAGATGGGTAGCGGCATCTTCACTAGGAAGGCCGAAAATGAATCTTTCATGACAAGATTCAGCAAAGCAACATCAATTTCACAAGATTTAGCATCGGTAAGAGGAGAAATCATAGTGCTAATAAAATCATTATTGTTGGTATTAGAAAAGTCACACAATTTAGTATTATCTTGAGCCATCGTGACAAACAATCCAACACACAAGCACACAAGAAGCGAGCGCAAAAGAGGCGAACGGAAAAGGAGGGCGAATAAAAAGGCAATGGTGAAGTGGGGGAGAGGAAAACGAGAGGCAAATGGCAAATAATGTAATGCGAGGGATAAGAGTTTGTGATGGGTACTTGGTTTGTCTTCACTTGTGGTAGATCTCCCCGGCAACGGTGCCAGAAATCCTTCTAGATACCTCTTGAGCACTGCGTTGGTTTTCCCTTGAAGAGGAAATGGTGATGCAGTAAAGTAGCATAAGTATTTCCCTCAATTTTTGAGAACCAAGGTATCAATCCAGTAGGAGACTACACGCAAGTCCCTCGTACCTGCACAAACAAATAAGAACCTCGCAACCAACGCGATAAAGGGGTTGTCAATCCCTTCACGGTCACTTACGAGAGTGAGATCTGATAGAGATAATAATAATAAGATAAATATTTTTGGTATTTTTATGATGTAGATTGGAATATAAAGATTGCAAAATAAACGGTGCCAGAAATAGCTAGTTGACGGGAGATTAATATCATAGAGAATAGACCTGGGGGCCATGGGTTTCACTAGTGGCTTCTCTCAAGATAGCATAAGTATTATGGTGGGTGAACAAATTACTGTCGAGCAATTGATAAAAAAGTGCATCATTATGAGAATATCTAGGCATGATCATGTATATAGGCATCACGTCTGAGACAAGTAGACCGAAACGATTCTGCATCTACTACTATTACTCCACACATCGACCGCTATCCAGCATGCATCTAGAGTATTAAGTTCATAAGAACAGAGTAACGCATAAGGAAAGATGACATGATGTAGAGGGATAAATTAACTCAAGCAATATGATACAAAACCCCATCTTTTTATCCTCGATGGCAACAATACAATACGTGCCTTGCTACCCCTGCTGTCACTGGGAAAGGACACCGCAAGATTGAACCCAAAGCTAAGCACTTCTCCCATTACAAGAAAGATCAATATAGTAGGCCAAACTAAACTGATAATTCGAAGAGACTTGAAAGGATAACCAATCATACATATAAGAATTCGGAGAAGAACCAAATATTGTTCATAGATAAACTTGATCATAAACCCACAATTCATCGGATCTCGACAAACACACCGCAAAAAGAGTTAGATCGAATAGATCTCCAAGAAGATCAAGGAGAACATTGTACTGAGATCCAAAGAGACAGAAGAAGCCATCTAGCTAATAACTATGGACTCGAAGGTCTGAGGTAAACTACTCGCACATCATCGGAGAGGCTATGGTGTTGATGTAGAAGCCCTCCGTGATCGATTCCCTCTTCGGCGGAGCTCCGAAAAAGGCCCCAAGATGGGATCTCTTGAGTACAGAAGGTTGTGGCTGTGGAAATAGGGTTTCATGGTGCTCCTGGATGTTTTCGGGGTATATGGATATATATAGGAGGAAGAAGTAGGTCAGTGGTGCCACGAGGGGCCCACGAGGGTGGGGGAGCGCCCAGGGGGGCAGGCACGCCTCCCTGCCTCATGGCCTCCTCGTTGATTTCTTGACATCCACTCCAAGTCCCCTGGATCACGTTTGTTCCAAAAATAACTCTCCCGAAGGTTTCATTCTGTTTGGATTCCATTTGATATCCCTTTTCTGTGAAACAATGAAATAGGCAAAAAAAACAATAATTTGCACTAGGTCTGGGGTTAGTATATTAGTCCCAAAAATAATATAAAAGTGTATAAATAAGCCCATTAACATCCAAAACAGATAATATAATAGCTTGGAACAATCAAAAATTATAGATACGTTGGAGACGTATCATGCACGCGTAGAAGTAATATACATGTTACATCGGCCATGTCCACTTGTCAGATACATCTACCATTCACTGTGATTGCTTGTGGTTTTGTCAGAAAATTCAGTTGCAATTTCAGAGAGGGGACATGACTACTTCAGAACATACAGATGACAGGTTGGTCGCCACGTCAATTTTGGATAAATCTGGAACCAATTTGCTACAATTGGTTGTTCATTTCTAGAGATCATATGGCTTTGTGTTGTGCATATGGTTGAATAGAACATGTTAATGTCTGGATGAGAAGATCAATTCTTTCGTCATAAAGTTTCATTTCTAATTCAGTCAATGGACATGCCTACTTCAAAACAAATTGATCATACTGTGGTCGTCACGTCAATTTTGGATCAATTGGCAACACATTATGCATGCTATTTTCAGTCTAAAACACTCAAAGAGATAACACATTGATTCCTCAAACTTTTTAGGCATGAATCTGAAGATGAAAGTTAAATACATTTGAGAGGAATTTATCCTCTACACAAAACCTGCCCCCCCCCCCAACTAATACTAGTCCTCGGTGTGTTGCAACTATGTTGGTGCGCTACCAGCTTTCATCGCCACCACTTCCTCATCCCGGTGAGCCCGATCGACGATGTCGCGTATGTCCTCCAGAGCGCGTCGTTCATCAGCAAAGAACTTCTGCCTTGCTTCGTCGGGGCCGAGGAACTCCTACAAGGAGATTTCGCAGGACCGGCGAAGGATGGCGGAGTCCATCTCACGATTAGTTTGATCACTGATGAAAGTATCAAACGATGCATGCAAGGTGGTGGACAGATGCAGCTCCTCCACCACCATCGGAGGCAGCTCTCACACGATTGTCAGAAGAAAATTGTTGACCGCCGGCTCATCATCGTCCTTCGTCTCCATCTCCTGATACTCGTCGCTAGTCTCCACCACCGCATGGTCCTCCTCCATCAACGCCTCCTCTTCTGCAACCTCACTTGGAGAAGCTTTGAGCTCCTCCGGAGAAGGATCTAATGACGCATATGGGGAACAAGGCGGAGAGGGGCATGGAGATGGACGGCTGGATATCAGGTGATTCCATCTGTCATCAATATTATTGTAGGTGGTGATTTTTAGATGAACCATGGGCGGGGGTTGATATGTGCAAGATTTGCTCGCTGGAATTGGCCGACACTAGGGTTCTATAGGTGGGCGGGTGACAAAAAACAGGGGAAAATGCAGGAAGCAGCTAGGCGAGGGAGGAAGCTTCTACAATCACAAGGCACGTGGCATTGGGCCGACGACGGGCGGTCAGCCTGGTATGCCATAAAGGATGCGAAGAGGCATCCTATATCAGCAAGGACCAGCTTCCCTACCAATAGCCCGTCTAACAGAACTCCCAAGTTAATGTTCTGAGGCTAGAGTAGTCTGAGGATGGGTGACCGGATGGGAAGTGGGCTCAAGGTTAAATTAACTGATGGGATGGGTCATTGGAAACATCTAAGTGTGTACAGAACCAGTTTTGTACATGCTTAAATGTATATAGTGCTCCGTCCTATCACTTAAATTAACCTCGAGGTCCTTGTTTTGCAAATTTTGACAAATTTTTGTTTTGTTTTTTGAACACATGTTAATTGGCTTGAAGAAGGTCTATCGCATTACTTTACGACATGTTTCCAAAAAATGTGATATGACTTCGGTCAACTTAAAAGTCATGTCTGTCAAATTAACCTCCAAGTACTTGTTCTCAAAATCTTAAGAATGATTTTTGGTCAACTTTTCAGTCATGTCTGTCAAATTAACCTCCATGTCATTGTTTTCACAATTTTGACAATGGAATTTTGGTTTCTCAAGACATGTTTACTTGATTCTAGAAGTTCTATGGCATTACTTTAAGACATGTTTTCAAAAATGTCAAATGAGTTTGGTCAATTTTTGAAGAATGTATGTGGCATTCTAATAGGTGTTATATGTCTGATTGACAACCAATATCAACAAGGTGCATCTTCCCTTTTGGTACCTCATTCCGAAAAGAACTTGAACATTAAGCATGTTGTGGCTGGAGCAGTCTGTCGACGGGTGACCGACTGGGAGGTGGATATACCTTAGGGTTGATTTAATCGATGTGATAAGTCTTTATAAACATCGTCTAAATGTTTATAAAGGTCTGCCACATCCTTAAAAATAATTTTGAAGCCCTTGATTTTTAAATTTTGGGAATGTATTTCATATATTTATTGATTTTCCAGGCATGACATTGATGAAAATGTCCCACAAAGTCTACTCCATCTTGATTTTGTTTCAATTGCAAAAGTTAAAAAGAATAAAGGGTTTTCATACATGATCTGTTATTTTACGTGTATTTTCCTTATCACTTGATTACAAAATTTATGTTGCAATTTAATCCTAATATTTTTTTTGCTACAACTAAAGTGTGTTTTCCTTATGTAGATTGCTTAAAGTGTTCAAATTGTGTTACGCCACCAGATATTTCCGCAACGTGTTGTACCTAAGGAGATGGGTGCAAATGGAGAGCTGACCATTATTCTCCATCCTAGAGTGAACATCATTTCAACTTCATACTCGGCTTCAGGACAAGGAGATGGAAGCAACGTCCTTAATGGGTGGAGCAAAGTAGTTGACGTGTACGCATGGATATTGGAGACAGGATAATCGTCGTCCTACACCATGGACATGTAGGGACATTTCCATTCCTCGGTTTCATTGTTGTTGAACCAGATGAGGAGTAGTTCTGACTCTCTATCATGTTGCCTCAGTGATCGTCCATATCTGTATGTCATGTTTTATGCTACTGTTGGTACTGATGTGATGACGATGAACATGTATGTTCTATGAAGAAATACTCAATGGATTTCGATACGAGCATCTCAACCGTAAACATTGCAAATTTGATTCTAATATGTTGTAAACTCTACTATGGTATAATTTATAAGGTACTACGATCTGAACACCAACGAGCCACTTTGTTATCCATTTTTCTAAACCCACCTAACATTGTTTGTGACACGAAACATTTTCCATGACACTACAAATAATCGAGGAAAATGGACATGCCTAGTGACTCCCAAAAGCGTCGCATAATTGTAGGCCAGAACGTCACCGAAGTTGGCTAGGGTGCTGCCCCGCAAGGAAAACACCTCATGATGATGGACCGTCATAGAAAATGATTTCACGCGATGTTTCCTGTTTCGTCTTCAGGGTTTTTGTCACTAAATGGACGAAATTTTGTAGTGAGTTGTGTTAACCAAAGACAATCTTGCACGGTGCAACTGGTCAGGAAGTAAGTAGTGTTGCTTTGGTGCTCATGACGAGACAATCAAACACCTCCTTTTCCAATGCAAGTTTGCACGCTCAACATGGCCAATCATCCAAATAGTGTCAAATCTGTATCCGCCCATAAGTGTTGCCAATATATTTGGTCATTGATTGGACAATAGTCCAAATAGGTTCAAAACGCTAATAAGGGTGGGAACGTATGCCTTACTTTGGTCGCTTTGGCTATGTCGAAATGATTTGTTTTTCAATGACAAAAGTGTTTCTCCGCTACACGTTATTTTCTGTTGTACGCACTTGCTTCATACATGATCTATGATACAATGACTGGAGCACCAGCCGTTGTTCAAGGCGGTGTGTACGCGGTTGGAGCAGGCAGTTGTTGGGAAACATAGCATGCAATTTCAAAAAAAAATCCTACGCTCACGCAAGATCTATCTAGGAGATGCATAGCAATGAGAGGGGGAGAGTGTGTCCACGTACCCTCGTAAACCAAAAGCGGAAGCGTTTGACAATGCGGTTGATGTAGTCGAACTTCTTCTTGTTCCGATCGATCAAGTACCGAATGTATGGCACCTCTGAGTTCTGCACACGTTCGACTCGATGACATCTCTCGAACTCTTGATCCAGCAAAGTGTCGAGGGAGAGTTCCGTCAGCATGACGGCGTGGTGACGGTAATGGTGAATTGATCCACGCAGGGCTTCGCCTAAGCACTATGTGAATATAACCGAGGCGTAAACTGTGGAGGGGGTGCCGCACACGGCTAACAATGTTTGTTGTGTATTCTAGGCGCCCCTCCCCACATATATATAGGTGGGAGGGGGAGGGACAGCCATGGGGTGCCCCAAGTAGGAGGAATCCTACTTGGGGGCCTTGTCCAATTCGCCCCCACCCCTTTACCATCTTTTCTGGAGAGGGAAGGAAAGGGGAGAGGGGAGGGAAGGAAGGGGGGCCGAATTGCCTCCCCTTCCTTCTCTCTTCCCCTTTTCCTTTCCCCTTCCTATTCGGCCAGCAAGGGGGGCGCAGCTGCCCATGTTGGCTGCTGTGTTTCCCCATTTGGCCCAATAGGCCCAAATCTTTGCCGGGGGGTGCGCGGAACCCGTTCCGGTGACCCAATATGTACCCGGTACCCCCGGAACACTTCCGGTGTCTGAATATCATTGTCCTATATATGAATATTTACCTCTCGACCATTTGGAGACTCGTCATGTCTATGATCTCATCCGGGGCTCCGAACAACATTCGGTCACCAAATCACATAACTCATATAATACAAAATCGTCATCGTACGTTAAGCGTGCGGACCCTACGGGTTCGAGAACTATGTAGACATGACCGAGACACATCTCCGGTCAATAATGAACAGCGGAACCTGGATGCACATATTGGTTCCTACATATTCTATGAAGATCTTTATCGGTCGTACCGTAATGACAGCATACGTTATTCCATTTGTCATCGGTATATTACTTGTCCGAGATTCGATCGTCGGTATCTCCATACCTAGTTCAATCTCGTTACCGGCAAGTCTCTTTACTTGTTCCGTAATGCATCATCTGGTAACTAACTCATTAGTCACATCGCATGTAATGCTTATTATGATGTGCATTACCGAGAGGGCCCAGAGATACCTCTCTGATACTCGGAGTGACAAATCCTAATCTCGATCTATGCCAACCCAACAAACACCTTCGGAGATACCTGTAGAGCATCTTTATAATCACCCAGTTATGTTGTGACGTTTAATAGAACACAAGGTATTCCTCCGGTATCCGGGAGTTGCATAATCTCATAGTGAAAGGAATATGTATAGATCATGAAGAAAGCAATAGCAATAAAACTTAACGATCATTATGCTAAGCTAACAGATTGGTCTTGTCCATCACATCATTCTCCTAATGATGTGATCTCATTCATCAAATGACAACACATTTCTATGGCTAGGAAACTTAACCATCTTTGATTAACGAGCTAGTCTAGTAGAGGCTTACTAGGGACACTGCGTTTTGTCTATGTATCCACACATGTATCAAGTTTCCAATCAATACAATTCTAGCATGAATAATAAACATTTATCATGATATAAGGAAATATAAATAACAACTTTATTGTTGCCTCTAGGGCATATTTCCTTCAGTCTCCCACTTGCACTAGAGTCAATAATCTAGATTACATTGTAATGATTCTAACACCCATGGAGTCTTGGTGCTGATCATGTTTTTCTTGTGGAAGAGGCTTATTCAATGGGTCTGCCACATTCAGATCCGTATGTATTTTGCAAATCTATATATCTCCTCCTTCACTTGGTCACGAATGGAGTTGAAGCATCTCTTGATGTGTTTGGTTCTTTTGTGAAATCTGGATTCCTTCGCCAAGGCAATAGCTCCAGTATTGTCACAAAAGATTTTCATTGGACCTGATGCACTAGGTATTACACCTAGATTGGATATGAACTCCTTCATCCAGACTCCTTCATTCGCTGCTTCCGAAGCAGCTATGTACTCCGCTTCACACATAGATCCCGCCATGACGCTTTGCTTGGAACTGCACCAACTGATAGTTCTACCATTCAATATAAATATGTGTCCAATTTGTGGCTTAGAGTCATCTGGATCAATGTCAAAGCTGGCATCCATGTAACCATTTACGACAAGCTCTTTGTCACCTCCATAAACGAGAAACATATCCTTAGTCCTTTTCAGGTACTTCAGGATGTTCTTGACCGCTGTCCAGTGATCCACTCCTGGATTACTTTGGTACCTCCCTGCTATACTTATAGTAAGGCACACATTAGGTCTGGTACACAACATTGCATACATGATTGAACCTATGGCTGAGGCATAGGGAATGGCTTTCATTTTCTCTCTATCTTCTACAAAGGTCGGGCATTGAATCCGACTCAACTTCACACCTTGTAACATAGGCAAGAACCCTTTCTTTGACTGATCCATTTTGTACTTCTTGAAAACTTTATCAAGGTATGTGCTTTGTGATAGTCCAATTAAGCGTCCTGATCTATCTCTATAGATCTTGATGCCCAATATATAAGCAGCTTCACCAAGGTCTTTCATTGAAAAAACTCTTATTCAAGTATCCTTTTATGCTATCCAGAAATTATATATCATTTCCAATCAATAATATGTCATCCACATATAATTTTAGAAATTCTACAGAGCTCCCACTCACTTTCTTATAAATGCGGGCTTCTCCAAAAGTCTGTATAAAACCATAAGCTTTGATCACCTCATCACAGCGTATATTCCAACTCTGAGATGCTTGTACCAGTACATAAATGGATCGTTGGAGCTTGCACACTTTGTTAGCACCTTTAGGATCGACAAAACCTTCTGGCTGCATCATATACAACTCTTCTTTAAGAAATCCATTAAGGAATGTAGTTTTGACGTCCATTTGCCAGATTTCATAATCATAAAATGCGGTAATTGCTAACATGATTCAGACAGACTTAAGCATTGCTACGGGTTAGAAGGTCTCATCGTTGTCAACTCCTTGAACTTCTAGAAAACCTTTCGCAACAAGTCGAGCTTTGTAGAAAGTAACATTACCATCAGCGTCAGTCTTCTTCTTGAAGATCCATTTATTCTCTATGGCTTGCCGATCATCGGGCAAGTCAACCAAAGTCCATACTTTGTTCTCATACATGGATCCCATCTCAGATTTCATGGCCTCAAGCCATTTCACGGAATCTGGGCTCATCATCACTTCCTCATAGTTCGTAGGTTCGTCATGGTCTATTAACATGACTTCCAGAACAGGATTATCATACCACTCTGGTGCGGAACATGCTCTGGTTGACCGAGGTTTCATGATCATTATCATTAGCCTCCTCACTAGTTGGTGTAGGCATCACGTGAATGGTTTTCTGTGATGAGCTACTTTCCAATTCGACAGAAGGTACAATTACCTCATCAAGTTCCACTTTCCTCCCACTCACTTCTTTCGAGAGAAACTCCTTCTCTAGAAAGGATCCATTCTTGGCAACAAAGATCTTGCCTTCGGATCTGTGATAGAAGGTGTACCCAACAGTTTCTTTTGGGTATCCTATGAAGACGCACTTCTCCAATTTGGGTTCGAGCTTATTAGGCTGAAGCTTTTTCACATAAGAATCGCAACCCCAACTTTAAGAAACAACAGCTTACGTTTCTTGCCAAACCATAGTTCATATGATGTCATCTCAACGGATTTAGATGGTGCCCTATTTAACGTGAATGCAGCTGTCTCTAATGCATAACCCCAAAATGATAGTGGTAAATCGGTAAGAGACATCATAGATCACACCATATCTAATAAAGTACGGTAACTACGTTTGGACACACCATTACACTTATTCCAGGTGTCGTGATACGTCTCCAACGTATCTATAATTTTTTATTGTTCCATGCTATTATATTATTTGTTTTGGATGTTTAATGGGCTTTAATATGCACTTTTATATTATTTTTGGGACTAACCAATTAACCGAAGGCCCAGTGCAAATTGCTATGTTTTGCCTATTTTAGTGTTTCACAGAAAAGGAATATCAAATGGAATCCAAACAGAACAAAACCTTTGCGAGGATCTTTTTGGAACAAACGCAATCCAGGAGACTTGGAGTGGAGGTCAAGGAAGCAACGAGGCGGACACGAGGTAGGGAGGTGCACCCAAGGGGGTAGGTGCGCCCCCACCCTCGTGGGCGCCACGGAGCTCCACCGACCTACTTCTTTCGCCTATATATACTCTTATACCTTGAAAACATCCAGGGGAGCCATGAAACCACTTTTCCACTGCCACAACCTTCTGTACCCGTGAGATCCCATCTGGGGACCTTTTCCAGCGATCTGCCGGAGGGGGATTCGATCATGGAGGGCTTCTACATCAACACCATAGCCTCTCCGATGATGTGTGAGTAGTTTACCACAGACCTTCGGGTCCATATTTATTAGCTAGATGGCTTCTTCTCGCTCTTTGGTTCTCAATACCAAGTTCTCCTTGATGTTCTTAGAGATCTATTCGATGTAATACTTTTTGCGGTGTGTTTGCCGAGATCCGATGAATTGTGGGTTTATGATCAAGATTATCCATGAACAATATTTGATTCTTCTATGAATTCTTATATGCATGATTTGATATCTTTGTAAGTCTCTTCGAATTTTTGGTTTAGTTTGGCCTACTAGATTGATCTTTCTTGCAATGGGAGAAGTGCTTAGCTTTGGGTTCAATCTTGCGGTGCTCGATCCCAGTGACAGAAAGGGAACCTACACGTATTTTATTGTTGCCATCGAGGATAAAAAGATGGGGTTTATATCATATTGCTTGAGTTTATCCCTCTACATCATGTCATCTTGCCTAATGTGTTACACTGTTCTTATGAACTTAATACTATAGATGCATGCTAGATAGCGGTTGATGTGTGGAGTAATAGTAGTAGATGCAGAATCGTTTCGGTCTACTTGATACGGACGTGATGCCTATGTTTATGATCATGCCTAGATATTCTCATAACTATGCGGTTTTCTATCAATTGCTCGGCAGTAATTTGTTCATCCACCGTAATATATGCTATCTTGAGAGAAGCCACTAGTGAAACCTATGGACCCCGAGTCTACTTTACGTCATATAAGTTTCCGATCTATAATTCTAGTTTACTATTTATTTTGCAATCTTCACTTTCCAATATATACAACAAAAATACCAAAAATATTTATCTTATTATCTTTATCAGGTCTCACTTTTGCAAGTGGTCGTGAAGGGATTGACAACCCCTTTATCGTGTTGGTTGCAAGGTTCTCGATTGTTTTTGCAAGTACTAGGGGACTTGCGTGTAGTCTCCTACTAGATTGATACCTTGGTTCTCAAAAACTAAGGGAAATACTTATGCTACTTGCTGCATCATCCTTTCCTCTTCAAGGGAAAACCAACGCATGCTCAAGAGGTAGGATGGCGTGAGATGTGAAACTATTCCACATTGTTTTAAATGAAGGCCAAACTCGTAACTGAAATATTCGCCTCCACGATCAGATCATAGAAACTTTATTTTCTTGTTACGATGATTCTCCACTTCACTCTGAAATTCTTTGAACTTTTAAAATGTTTGAGACTTGTGTTTCATTAAGTAGATATACCCATATCTACTCAAATCATCTGTGAAGGTCAGAAAATAACAATACCCACCACGAGCCTCAACAATCATCGGACCGCATACATCGGTATGTATTATTTCCAATAAGTCAGTGGCTCGCTCCATTGTTCCCGAGAATGAAGTTTTAGTCACCTTGCCCATGAGGCATGGTTCGCAAGCATCAAACGATTCATAATCAAGTGATTCCAAAAGTCCATCCGCATGGAGTTTCTTCATGCGCTTTACACCAATATGACCTAAACGGCAGTGCCAAAAATATGTTGCACTATCATTATCAACTTTGCATCTTTTGGCATCAATATTATGAATATGTGTATCACCCCGATCGAGATTCAACAAAAATAGACCACTCTTCAAGGGTGCATGACCATAAAAGATATTACTCATATAAATAGAATAACCATTATTCTCTAATTTAAATGAATAACCGTCTTGCATAAAACAAGATCCAGATATAATGTTCATGCTCAACGTTGGCACCAAATAACAATTATTCAGGTCTAAAACTAATCCCAAAGGTAGATGTAGAGGTAGCGTGCCGACGGCGATCACATCGACCTTGGAACCATTCCCGACGCGCATCATCACCTCGTCCTTAGCCAATCTTCGTTTAATCCGTAGCCCTTGTTTCGAGTTGCAAATATGAGCAACAAAACCAGTATCAAATACCCAGGCACTACTACGAGCATTAGTAAGGTACACATCAATAACATGTATATCAAATATACCTTTGTTCACTTTGCCATCCTTCTTATCCGCCAAATACTTGGGGCAGTTTCACTTCCAGTGACCAGTCCCTTTGCAGTAGAAGCACTCACTTTCAGGCTTGGGTGCTATCATGGAATTGTCACAGCAGATGTCCTTCGTGTTAGGACTTAGTCGTGAGGCCAACGCATCCATGTAGTAGCGTGAAGGGGTTGGTCGGAATCGAGAGATGCAAGGTTTTACCCAGGTTCGGCCCCTCATGGTGGAGGTAAAAGCCTACATCCTACTTCATTGATTGTGATGATGATGAACATGATTACAAGGGTGCTCTATCTCGAGAGCTATAGACTTGTTTGTCTAACCCTAATCTGTCCAACTCGTGGACCTTGTCCCTCTTGGGGTGCCCTGCCCCTCCTTATATAAGTTGAAGGGGCGGGTTACATGACTAGTCCTAGTAGGATTATGATTACTCTATTACAAGTGGAGTCCTAGTCTTGCTTCCTTTGTAAGGGAATATTCCTTATGCTTTCATCTTAAGCCGACCCACAAGAATATAAGTCGGCCTTCCCACGAGCCTCCTTCTAGGCCACTGGGTCTTGTCGCTCCTCTGACCCGCCTGTTGGGTTACTAATAAGTGACCAGGCCCAGTCGCATCATCAGTGAGTGGAGAGATCCGGGCAGGTCACTTCGTGAATTACCAAGTTAAGCCGGGTCATTAGTGAGTCGCCAAGTCCAGCCGGGTCATACCACAGGGTATATCCCTGACATTAGCCCCTAGTTTAATTTGGATTTATCCATGTTAAACTGATCCTTAAAAATAAACACAGGAACAAATTTGACAGGTTGTGCTCCAAATTAAAAGTTTTTCTGAGCTGGCACCTGATCATCCTTAAGTCCTTGTCATTTCTTTCTTCTGGAAAGTCCGGGTCAATAGACCAGCTTCATAATCAATTTGCTGACATTGGTTTCTCACAGAAATATTGTGAAGAATAATTCATTTGATTCAGCTTCCAATGCTTAAAAAATATTGGTCTTGAAATACTCATCTGATTTTCAGTCGGCTTGAAGATGTAGCACTTGCTGGTTTATCATTGCCAAAACTGCCGGTTTGTAAATATTGATGGCACCGGGTCATAATTGTTGCTAATATCAAGCTTGAAAATGTACCTCCCTTATATGTAAATCACTTGTAGCCCCCAAGTCTTAAGAAGGGAGCGTAGTAACAGCTTAAGACTTGCTTCAATATAAATGTTGCAACCTTGAAGAAATCCAGGTTGTTCATCTCGGTCACTAGTCAAAACTGAATATTCCACATATGTAGCCCCCAAGTGCCAGGTTGTCATGCTTGCAGCAACCTGGGACTTGAAATTGCCTTATGCTCATAAAAACTTCAACCAGTGTAGCCCCCAAGGGTCGGGTCATTATGCAATAATGAGTAGGGACTTTGCAGATATGATCATTTAGACTTTGAACATCAACTTGTAGCCCCCAAGGGCCGGCTCAGTATCATAATACTGAGCTGGAACTTTATATATACTTCATTGAAAATAACATCATATGATGTAACCCTCACCATGAGGCTTGAACCCACGTCCATAAGGTTAAGAGCTTTGTACTCTACCAACTGAGCAATGAATCCTTCAATATAATGGATTAAGGCTTGTGTACCTTGAATTTTTGACAGGAGCAATTGGTAGCCCCCAAGGGCCGGCTCATTATGATGTGATGAGTCGGGTCTTCAATAAGGCAAGTAAAAATGACTTTACATTAGCCCCCAAGTGCCATGGTGCATGCTGGCAGTGACATGGGACTTGCATATTTGATGTAATCTCAACTTGAATAATGTAGCCCCCAAGTGCCGGCTCGTAAGCCTGCAGTGACTCGGGACTATTCCTTCCATTGTAGAGTAAATCATATCCATTGATAAAATAATAGCCATTGCACTGAAGCGACTTTGAAAACCTCAATCATAATATTGGTTATTGATAATCATAATAAAAATCCAGCCATGTTGGCTATTCAAGATTTGAATAATATAATCCGGTATGAAAACCTCAATCATTCAATATCATCATGACAATTCAGCCAAGTTTGGCTATTAAAGATTTGAATACCTTATCGGTTGACAAGTAAATCCGGAGTTTAAATACTCGGTGGCCCTTGGCCGATGGCGACTTAATGCGCATCCATTATAATCCGAGATTTTGGTAACCCGGTGGCTTATAGCCTTTGTGAAAATCAATAATTGATAACCCTTGTGAAACACCAATTTCAATTTTTTATGATGGGCTTGAACTTAATCATTTATGTAAGTCATATCTCTAAAAATCCTGCACAGAGTTTAAACAACATATGCCCTGGCGACTTAATGTCAAAAGCCAGGGCGGGTAACAACCCAAACATAATATAGTCTTATGCAATTATGAAAAAGACTAGCATTAAGGCCATTCAAGCCTAAACATACTGGCGACTTAAAGTCAAAAGCCAGGGCGGGTTATCAATCCTCGCATATTTATATAACCAGGAAAATCATACATGTAGAATTGACTTATACTGCCGGCTTACATCGCCATATGTAGTGAAGATAATAATCCAATGATTTATAAGCGCATAATTCCAATGGTGCAATCCAAAATATACTGGCGTCCAAAGCCAGGGCGGGTTATCAAACCTCGCATATTCATACCATTATTGAAAGACATACCTGTAGATTGATACCATGGTGATGCCTTGATAATTATAATCCAGAGCCAGTACCAACCCAGAGTCATGAAATATCATCATTTTGATTTCTCAAGGCAAAATATCCTGGTGAGTTAAAGTCTGCTATCAGGGCGGGTTATCAAACCCAAAGATGATCAATGATGATTCATATAATCAAGGCTACATGGGGTATGAAATTGGTTCACGCTGCCGTCTTATCATGCCAGACGCAGCAAAGGATAACAACCCCAAAAAGGCCTCGGAGCCTAAACTCCAAGTGCACAATCATATCATACTGGCAACTTATTGTCCAAAGCCATGCCGGGTCATCAAAAAACCCCCAAATATGCTCAAATATGAGCCATGAGGATTAAGGCTACATGGCCTGAATCGTTTCAAACCATATGTCAATATGGTACAAAGATAGGAACCCAAACAATGTTCATAGAAAATAACAAATCAGAAAAAACAAGGCTTTCATAGGCTGCCAAGCCGAAATTTCAAGTGCTTTCATGGGCCGCATAGCCACTGAGTTAATCCTTCATTCAAACCTTGTAAGTCGGTCCTCACATGACCAATCGTCGTTTTAACTTTGACAAGTTCAGGGTCTTTATAAGATTGACTGTCAAGAGTACGGCGAGTCATTCCAGGATTACCTGGGCGGAGTGGCAGACTCTACAAAGCAGGATAACCTGGAAATTTTTGTGAATACACCTGGCATTCCAAGCCAATTAAAAGGTTGTGTCCTCTTTGGTGAATACACCTATGTTCGAACAGGATAACCCGGAAACTTTGGTGAATACACCTGGTATTCCAAGCCAGTCAAGAGGGTAGTAACGCTATGTTCTCTTTGGTGAATACACCTATGCTTGAACAGGAACCCCCGAGTGATCTTTACAGCCCAGCCTATAAGCCGGATCAAAGGGTAGTCATAGCTATGCTCAGTGAGCAGGAAGCCCCAATGTAATTTGTAACAGGGTGTATAAGCCAGATCAAAGGGTAGTCACAGCTATGCTCAATGAGCAGGAAGCCCCCAAATGACCAATACTGTGATAAGCCAATAAGGCAGGATACCCATGTTTGAACCGTGCATCATGGCAGCAGGTCCTCTTCAGCAACCTTTAATTTTCTAAGAACTCAAACCTTGCGAGAGATAAATTCTTTTTGAACCAGAATTTTAAACCAAATATTGGGAGCTTCAAAGCTTTGTGAGAAACAGGTTTCCCTTGAACCGGATTTTAAACTAGAATCCTTCATTTTAAGCTGGAATTTCCCTGACAGCCTTTAAATTGTCACCAATAGGGCAGTAGCCTCCGGGGCTAGGTTAATTTTTCATCCAATGACCTGGAGTTCTTGAATTCATTGAAACCGGCCAATTCTGCCGAGTCATGTCATTATAGCCCCCGAGTCTTAAGACGGCTCGAGGAGTTGTCTTGAGATTCTCCATATTTGACCGTGCTATAAAACGGTATGAGTCATTCAATAGCTCAGTAATATAATAGTCCCTTTTGCAGTAGACAACCTGCCCGCAGAGTTGATGATCATCGCGGTGAAGCTGAAATCAATCACAACCGAGTCGGCCGTGGGAGCACACAGATGAGCCGGCTGCGGCGTTGTAAGCCAGCACGGTCGGGCAAGGCAATCGCAGGCGTGGTAAGCCGCGCGGACGAGCGAATCAACCACATCACATTGATGTAAATTGGGCCGTAAAAAACGGTGGCTTGCACATATATTCGTCGAGCTTGATGGCACGGTTAGACGCTAGCGTATGATAATGGTAGCGCGAGCCATATATCCATGACATGACCATCGCTCTTGCAGTGAACAATTGCCCTGCATCAAAAAATATTGCAAGCCAGAGTAATTTTTCTTATGACGAAAACAATATGTGTTGATAAAATACATAAGAAGAATACCATCTCGTACTTTCATCAGACGATACTCAGCCGCAAGGTTGATGATGACGTTAGGATCTTCATGTAGGAATTAGTACTGATAGCACTATGCAACGCACTAGCCACAATACCGTTTGTAGTCTGTCATTGGTGTACTTTTATCATCATATGGCTATAATTTTAGCATTCTCCGTACTGCACGAACACACTAGCAATAGTAGCATCTGCAATTTACCACTCTCCCTCACCACCACAGTTTGCAGTCTTTTTACGGCATTAATATGCGCAGAGGGAGGGGCGGATCAACACGCCCCTGGCAGCCCATCGCGTCGCATGCATGGCTTAGGAAACGGTGATTTAACGTGGCGAGTCATGATGAGCCAACGGAGCAGGGGGCGGCTCACGCACAATGGAGGCGGAGTGGCGGCTCAAGGGAGCAGCTCGGCGATTTTGAAGGTCGGCGCAGCAACTGCAGCAGCTTGGAGGCAAGCCATCAGGGCAGCTTGGTCCGTCTTGAAATGGCGGAAACGGGGCGACCTACACAGGCAACAACGGCGGTCGGCAATATGGCCGTGGAGACGGCGGCCTGTAGCAATATAGACGCCAAAGTCATGGTCGATGGGGCGCAGAAGCGCTTGAACTGGAGGCTAGAATAGAAGCATACAATAACGGCTCAGAGCAGATTCTGGCGGGCTGAAATAGACCCGTAGCAACGGTTTAGAGCTGTACCAACGGAGGACTAGTGTGGCGAGGTCAGAGCAGCGGTGGCGACTTGGTAGCATCCAGCTCAAAGATGGCCGGCAAAGACGGCGAGGTGAAGAGAGGCCCCAGCCGCAGCTTTAGGCAGGCGGCGCTCACGGGTCGGGACGGTAGTGTCATGACCCGAATTTTATAGAATCCAAGTATTTGTGCTTACTGTGCTATCCCTGGATCATAGCTAGCACACACAGTAACAAAAATGAATATCAGTAATACATACATCATTCTACTACAATGATAGATCCAAATATATATAAATCATACCTTAGGCACAGCTCAAGCTGGCACATAATACAGCGGAATTATACGTAGTCGCTAAGTTAGGGCTCCATCAATGCCACTAGGCTCGTTGAGTGTACACCACAACCCTATCGTCTCTTAATCTTTCAAGATCTGCACATGACAGGTGCAGATGAATACGTGGAATGTACTCGCAAGTTGCAAAGGAAAGTTTAGCAGAATATATATGCAGGGTAAGTACCGGTGGAGGTTTCCTTTGCATAAAGCCAATTTTCTACTATACTAAATTTTGAAAACTTTGTTTGAAATAGAAATAGTTTTTTAGTATAAAAGATAGGAGTGAGACACTTGGATATACGCACTAGTGCTCATTCTCCAAAATAGTTTTTAAAATATACATAAGTTTGAAGTGAAACACATTCACTATGCTCATTCCTCAACTTTAACCATTAAAAATAGACTTTTAGAAAAAGAAAGGGGAGATTCTTCTTCAGTCCAAGTCTTCAGTTGCTCAAATTGCCCGTAACCAGGGGCACGGCTAATCGATTAGGTTAAACCCTCTGCAGAGGCCGTACATGTTCCACACATGACACAACCAACCCCGTCTATCGTTACACGCTTGGGTGCATGGCTAGGAGGAGATTGTGACGAAGCCTTTCCATAACAGCCCCCTATACCTGACCAAGCCGCCCGCAACTTAGGCAATGAAAGCCCCTCTCCGATGGCGGTTGACGGTGTTAAAACCAGCGGATCTCGGGTAGGGGGTCCCGAACTGTGCGTCTAAGGCAGATGGTAACAGGAGGCAGGGGACACGGTGTTTTACCCAGGTTCGGGCCCTCTTGATGGAGGTAAAACCCTACGTCCTGCTTGATTATTCTTGATAATATGATTAGTACAAGAGTTGATCTACCATGAGATCGAAGAGGCTAAACCCTAGAAGCTAGCCTATGGTATGATTGTATGTTGTCCTATGGACTAAACCCTCTGGTTTATATAGACACCGGAGGGGGCTAGGATTACACAAGGTCGGTTACAAAGGAGGAGATATACATATCCGTATTGCCTAGCTTGCCTTCCACGCCAAGTAGAGTCCCATCCGGACACGGGACGAAGTCTTCAATCTCGTATCTTCATATTCCAACAATCCGGCCAAAGGATATAGTCCGGCTGTCTGGAGACCCCCTAATCCACGACTCCCTCAGTAGCCCCTCAACCAGGCTTCAATGACGATGAGTTCGGCACGCAGTGTTGTCTTTGGCATTGCAAGGCGGGTTCCTCCTCCGAATATATTATGGAAGAGTTTGAATACGAGGATAGTGTCCGACCCTTCAAAATAAGTTCCACATACCACCATAGAGAGAATAATATTTCCACAAATCTAATCTGCTGACACGTTTGGGCAGCATGACATCACGCCACGGCCCGGTAATTATTTGAACTGTTTTTCTTTAACCAGCCCCGCACATAACGCGAGGCGGTTTTTTGACACGTCTTGTCAAAGCAGAGATCGTGTTCCCCTTATTATGGGATTCTCATTAATACAGACGTGGGTAAGCCAACCGTGCCTAGGACTCCTAGATTTTAGGCAAGTCCCAAACGGCCACGAGGAGGACGCTTGATATTCACCCTCTTTATAAAGGGACAAGGCTTTTACTTGTTTCCCTCCCGTGCTCAATCGAATCCTTCCCCTGCCTCGAGTTCTAACACCCAAAGCCCAGGTCAGGTGCTTTGAACCTTCAATCATGTCCGGATCCAGCCTTCAAGGCCGGTGGATGCCCTCCTCCGTCACGGAGGAGGACATCAAGAAGTTAAGGGAGGCCAGATATCTGACCGCCGAAATTTCACATAGGCTGCCCGCCCGAGGGCAGGTCGTCCCTACTCCCGAACCCAACGAGAGCATCGTGTTCGTCTCCCGCTTCCTACGAGGACTAGGCCTCGCTCTGGATCCCTTTGTTAGGGGTCTTATGTTCTATTACGGGATGGATTTTCACGATCTGGCCCGGATTCCCTTCTTCACATCTCGTCATTTATTGTCATTTGTGAGGCCTTCCTCCGCATTACCCCTCACTTCGGCCTGTGGCTCAAGACCTTCGATGTGAAGCCGAAGATGGTCGAGGGGCAGTATGCAGCGTGCGGAGGTGCTCTACTAAGCAAAATTGCTGACGCTCCATGGCCAATGGGTTCCTTTCCAGAGGTGTCCGGATTGTGGCAACGGGAGTGGTTCTACGTCACAGCTCCCCGAAGTGCCAAGTGGGTAGCTGCCCCCACCTTTCGCTCGAGCCCTCCACCACAACTGATGTCATGGATCAGTAGGGGGCTGAGCTGGGGTCCAGCCAAGGACGTGCCAATAATGCAGAGCCGTATCCGAGATCTCTTCGAGGGAGATTTCAGTATAGTTATGGTAATGCAAGTGATGCTGGTTCGTCGAGTCCATCCTTGCAAACGCCGGCCCCTCCGCCTGTGGGAATTCAACCCGGAAGGACCATGCACTATTCAAAATTTCCTCGGCTTGACGTACGAGGAGATGTACAAATCGTTCTTCGGACCACAAATAGAGTGTCCGGATACTACCGAGGACATGGTCCTAAACTGCAACCGCCCTACTGCCCAAGTAAGTAATCCCATGGCCGAACACACTGTCCTTCTATTTATCATGACATCATTCTAAAGAATCGCTCTTTGACTAGGACTGGATAACAAAGGCGAAGATGATCCGGTGTTCGGCCCCCCTTCTTGAAGGCTTGGACAATCCGGTGCTGGAAAAGATGCTCGAGCCAGCACCTTGTCTGGTGCCCTCCACGGAAGATGAAGGGGGGAATAAAGAGGGCGAAAGCGGGCCTCCATCGCTACCTATTCCAATCGAGGGAATGAGTGCCTCCGCGAGGGAGGATAACCAAGGGGAAGAATCTGACATTCTTTCTCCCCGGGGAAGGAAGAGGACTACCTCTGAAGATCCGGAAACTAAGGTTTCCATGCGGGAGAAGAAATCTCCGCCAGAGGGTTCTGCCTCGGAGGGTATTCTTGCCGCACAATGTCCGCGTGGGGATCAGCCCTCTACCGAGCTGTAAGTAATCAAAAGGCACTTAATAGTGAAATTATCTTGCTCTTCTTCTAAGGAAAATAACCGAAGTACTTATCTTGCAGTTAGGATCTTAGCCCTTCTCAGCAGAGCTCGTCTTCGGGGGATCTTCTTCCAGAGATGATGGAGAGCGAAACGCCTCCCCCTGCCACACCGCCTCATGAAACGGGCGACCCCGAGGTGTCGTCGCGGAGGGTTTCTCCTGATCCGGCAAGGCCAGAAAGTAATCCTATGTCCACCCGAAGTCCTCAGTGTCTAGCTCTCGAAGGGAGCAACCAAAAGAGTCCGGCACCATCTGGTGTGCGGTCGGACTTACTGAGGGATCTGCTGGAGCAAGCGACTATCTCAGAAGAGCACCGCACATTGATGGGTACGGTGATTGAAAGGATTTCGTCCGCCGAAAGCGGGTTGCATGAAGCCTTTATGAGTCTACTAATGGGTTTTGAGGTACATGAAATGATGTACATTTTTTACGGTACCGCATCTTTTTAGATGTGCCCTATGTAGATAGTAGCCCCTGAGACTATGGTTGTCGTCGAAAACGGCGGCAAATAGAGGATCATAGCCCCAGGTAATAACCAGACTGCCTTTATGTGCAGGTGGTGGAAGCTCCGGTGGCTAGCCGGACTGATGGGTATGCCGAACTAAAGTGGCAGCTGGATGCGGCAGATGCCGACATCGTGCTTGTCAACAAGCGGCTTGACAAGGCACAGGGTGAGTGGCCTTTCTGGTGATCGTCACATAATAAGAGCAGCATGATGCCAGTATCTTTAATATGTTGTGACTGCAGATGGAGCAGCCACTGTGGAGACCCTTCGGGCAGAGCTTGCCCGAGCCAAGGAGCAAGCAAGGAGTAGCAATGCGGCCACTTTGCAAGCGGCCGAAGAGTTAAGGGCCGAACAGGCTGCACATTGCGAGAACAAAGAAAAAATTGCCAAGATGGCCGTGGAGTTAAAATATGCTGCTGACCGTTACCGGATTCTTGAAGAGGAAAACTGGGCGAAGGCGACGGACCTAGAGAAGGCCCGGGTGGCTACCAAGGAAGCCCGCTCCAAAATTAGAGCGATGAAGGAGGAGCTGAATCAAGCTGCAGATATCGTGTCTGGGAAGCCCTTCTTGTTGCGGACTAAGTTCGGAGATCCGAAGTATGCTCCTCTGGACCGACTATGGAGTTCTGCGGACGCGTACATGGATTTGGCTGCAAGTGCTGCTGATGCAGCCGATTACTTCAAGGATCAGAAAGATCCCGAAATGGAAAAGTTGTTCTGGTCACGGTTTCACGCCCCAGTCCGTCCGCTGCTACTGAATGAGCGATTGACCGGTTGGGCCGAGCTCCATAGGTTGTCCGGACTTGCCATGAGGTCCGTTGTGGATCATTTGTGGCCAGGAGGGCCAAGGCCGAATAGCTACTTTAGCTTAGTGCAACAATTCCTTGGCGTTGTGCCACGCATCGATGCTGTGAAGAGGCCGGCGTGCATAGAAGGCTCGAGGATGGCCCTTGCCTGTGTCAAAACATACTGGGCGGAGATGGATGCCACCACTGTTGCGGCACAGGGTTCGGCCATAGGACGAGTGGCTGCCGAGCACTACTTTGAAGAAGTTCTTGAAGGCGCTCGTTCAATAGAGGCTCAGTGCTCGAAGAATATTATGTTTGAGTGACATGTATTCCCATTGTAAAAACAATGTTTTATTGAATTTATCAAGGCTGTATTTATACTTTTGCCCAAAAGTGCTATGATGCCTCATGTGCGGTCGTTTATGTATATATGTATATGATGCCTCAGCCCCCACGCATATAATGCGGGGGTGTTCGCAGAAGACGCATGTTCCCACTTGATCCAATGTCTTGGTCCATTTAAGGAGGTGATAGCGCAGCGAACTAGGCAACCGGACTATAATGCTTTAACACTTTCACTTAGCCAGAGGAGTTTGATAGTGGGGCTACTATATAGCCCCTGGTGGCTCCGCACTCATCCGAATTCGGGGTGCGTGCATGCCTGGCCGAGAAACGACCCTTCGTTAAAGCGAAGGAATCCCGAAGATTCTGCTAGGTCATCGAGTGGTTGACCAGTCTCACGCTATATCATGACAGTCAGTTTTCGACTTTCTCTACTGAGGTGCTCATCCGGATGAACCAGGGCACAATCGCAGTAGTTCTCCTGGTGCCGCCTTAGCCGATAGAGCGGAACGTAAGGCAGCAAAACACAGGAGCCGGGCAAACCCAACATTTGACCAAAGACATGATTCGGAGCTGATGCATATAAGGCCAAACTCGCGACGCCGAACACTCCCTAAGGTATTCGGTCTTTATGGTGTAAACCGGGCCTAAACAGTGCCCTTTGTAATAAGCCCCTGGTGTCCAGGTACGTGCAATATTCTGACGTGCCCACATGCCAATACGTCAGCATCCTTCTCAATTGTACTGAGAATCCGAGGGATGTGTATCAACAAGAGACAGTAAAAAAGGTTTACGTAGGGTCTTAATCTAAAAAGAATCCTTGGAACGGGTCCATGCCGCACGTCTGCGCATGTGTCTCCGTTGTGCCGTATTCTGGACGGGTGTAGCACGATGGTCATCTGAAAAAGAGAGGAACTTTATTGAAAAGTTGCCGTGCAAAAGGTAAGTTGTACTAAATAAACAATATATGGTTCAAAATGAGTAAAGTTGAGCCTGATTGCCACTTGTGCGCGCGTGTTGTGCCCCTTGTATTGTAATGGGGGTATAGCCATCAAACCTGTATCAATTACATATAACTGTACCAGACTCGTCCAACCATGTCCGTGGTCTTAACAACCTGTCAGATGCTTTAGTTGGTGAGGCCGTTTAGTGTGCGGCTGCCAAGGCAGCCGCATGGTCTTCCGCGCGCAAGGAGCGCTCAATATTTCCATTTACTGTAATGATGCCATGTGGACTGGGCATCTTAAGCATGAGGGAAGCGCAATGCGGTATTGCGTTAAAGCGAGCGAAAGCTTCGCGTCTGAGTAGTGCTTGATAGCCACTTTGGAACGGAGCAATGTGGAAGGTTAAATTTTCACTGCGGAAGTTATCGGGGAAGCCGAATATAACCTCTACTAGCAGGGAGCCCGTGCAATGGGATTCTGGGCCTGGCGTTAGTCCTTTAAAGGTAGTATTGCTATGGCTAATTTTTGTTGGGTCTATCCCCATTTTGCGGACTATGTCCTGATATATCATGTTTAAACTACTGCCGCCGTCCATCAGGACTCGTGTGAAGTGGTATCCGTCAATTATCGGGTCTAACACCAAGGCAGCCCATCCTGCACACCGGATACTTGCCGAGTAATCCCGATGGTCGAAGGTGATCGGTTGGGACGACCAGTGGCAGAACTCCGTTGTGATAGGCCCTAGGACATGTGTCTCTAGGAGTGCCGCTTTGTTTCTTACCTTTGTCACGTGTAACACATTTACTGTTTTATCTTCTGGTGGGAATTTCTTTTGTTCCCCAGTGCTTTGCTTGTGAGGCTCGTCCTCGTCTTCACTTGGTGTATCCTGCCCCTTGTGTTCGGCGTTGAGCTTGTCGGACTGCTTGAAGACCCAACATTCTCTATGGGTATGATTTGCAGGTTTATCGGGGGTGCTATGGATCTGACATATTTGGTCTAGAATCTTGTTTAGGCTGGACAGTTCGTCTCTATTGCCTTTGGAGTGTAGCTTTTGCTGACCTGGCCGAGAGCTTTCGAATCCGGCGTTTACCGTCGTGCTCTTCGGGCTGTCTTCTTTATTCTGGCGCTTGTTTTTGCTGTGCCGTGGTTTCCCATTTTCGTCCCTGACTTCGGATGTACTTGGGTCACTGGTGCTGCATCGGGCTAACCAGCCATCCTTGCCCGCGCAAAAGCAGGTCATGAGGCTTGTTAATGTTGCCATTGTTCTCGGCTTTTCTTGGCCGAGGTGTCTGGCAAGCCATTCGTCTCGAACGCTGTGCTTAAAAGCTGCTAAGGCTTTGGCGTCCGGGCAGTCGACTATTTGGTTCTTTTTAGTGAGGAACCTGTTCCAAAGCTTTCGGGCTGACTCTCCAGGCTGTTGAGTTATATGACTTAAATCGTCCGCATCCGGAGGTCGTACATAGGTCCCTTGAAAATTTGCCCGAAAAGCGTCTTCGAGCTCTTCCCAGCTTCCAATGGAGTTTTCGGGGAGGCTTTTGAGCCAGTGCCGAGCTGGCCCTTTGAGCTTGAGGGGTAAGTACTTGATGGCGTGGAGATCGTCTCCTCGAGCCATATGGATATGGAGGATGTAGTCCTCAATCTAGACCCCAGGGTCTGTCGTTCTGTCGTACGCCTCCATGTTTACGGGTTTGAATCCTTCTGGAAATTCATGGTCCAACACCTCATTGGTGAAACATAGGGGGTGTGCGGCACCCCTGTATTTGGGTGTACCGTGGTGTTCGGATGTTTGTTGTGTTGCATTGCATGCTGGAGCGCGCTTGTGTGGCCCGTATATGGATCTGGTTGCGCTGTCCTTTTGATGCGAGCCCTCGCGTTGATCGCATACTCGCTTATGTGCGGCGTCATTTGCCGCTCTATGTTGGCCACGAGGTCTTCTATCCAATCGGATGGCCACTTTGTTTTGTGGTTGCGGGGGATCTAAGGCCTCCTCATCGAATTCAGGTAGCAACTTTCGCTTCGGGTAGCTCTTGGTGTGGCGATTATTGCCGTACTTCGCTGCAGTGTTGAGTACTTCACTCCATCTGATTTTGAGTGTGTCTTGTGTAGCCCTGAGCCTTTGCTTCTGCTTTTTCAGACTCCTCGCAGTGGCAACCAGCCTTTGATGGGCATTCTGTTGCTCCGGGTGCCTATCCGGTGTGATGTCGTCCGGACTGTTATCTTCGACGTGGTCGGGTTGTTCGGTTTGATTCTCCGTGTTGCCCTGGTCGGGCAATGGTTCACCCTGCTCTATCGTTGGGTCTATATGATCGCTGTTTCTGCCAAGGCGGGATTTGGAGCGGTGCTTACACCGCCGCTTTGACTGCTTCTCGAGGGAACAACCCTTCGCCGCGTCCTTCCGTTCCTCGTCGTCGTTTTCTTTGGGTGTGTCCACCATGTATACATCATATGATGAAGTAGGCGTCTAGTGCCTTGTGGGCAGTGGTTCCTGTTCATCTCCTGCATCGTCGTCCATACCGTCGATGTCTTCAGAGTCGAAGTCGAGCATGTCGGTCAAATCGTCGACAGTGGCTACTAAGTGGGTGGTGGGTGGGCAGCGAATTTCTTCATCATACGCATCCCAATCCTACCGAACATAGTTCGGCCCGGACTCTCCTGACAGTGAGAGAGACCTTAATGAGTTTAGTATGTCGCCGAAGGGCGAGTGCTGAAAAATATCCGCGGAGGTAAACTCCATGATCAGTGCCCAGTCGGATTCGATAGGCATGGGCGCAGGCGGTTCGGAGTCTGTGGCCGGGGAAGAATCCGGTAGTTCGGCGTCACGGCTCCCATGAAGGGTAAGGTCGATATTCGGCTCGATCGCCGCTGAGATTACGGCCTCCGTGGCGGGGTCTATCCACCCGTCCATGGATGGCGCAATTGGCTCCGAATTGAGGGTCAGAGTGGTTGCCGATGCGGTCTCCTGAACACAGTCCGATGGTAGAGCTAAATCATGCTCATCGTGACCGTGCGGAGCACTCGGCAGGGGCTCGAATCCGTCGAAGATCAAGTCTCCGCGAATGTCGGCCGTGTAGTTTAAGCTTAGAAACCTGACCTGGTGGCCAGGGGCGTAACTCTCGATCTGCTCCAGATGGCCAAGCGAGTTGTCCCGCAGTGCGAAGCCGCCGAATACAAAGATCTGTCCGGGGAGAAAAGTCTCACCCTGGACCGCATCGCTATCGATGATCAAAGGAGCCATCAAGCCTAATGGTGACGACACATAGGAACTCTCAATGAAAGCACCAATGACGGTGTCAAAACCGGTGGATCTCGGGTAGGGGGTCCCGAACGGTGCGTCTAAGGCGGATAGTAACAGGAGGTAGGGGACACGATGTTTTACCCAGGTTCGGGCCCTCTTGATGGAGGTAAAACCCTACGTCCTGCTTGATTATTCTTGATAATATGAGTAGTACAAGAGTTGATCTACCACGAGACTGGAGAGGCTAAACCCTAGAAGCTAGCCTATGGTATGATTGTATGTTGTCCTATGGACTAAACCCTCCGGTTTATATAGACACTGGAGGGGGCTAGGGTTACACAAGGTCAGTAACAAAGGAGGAGATATACATATCCGTATTGCCTAGCTTGCCTTCCACCCAAGTAGAGTCCCATCCGGACATAGGACGAAGTCTTCAATCTCGTATCTTCATAGTCCAACAGTCTGGCCAAAGGATATAGTCCGGCTGTCCGGAGACCCCCTAATCCAGGACTCCCTCAGCGGTCCTGAGGTAAGGGTTTCCCGTTAGTACTAAGCTAAGCCAGAGCCCATAGTAGCATGTGGCTGTACTGGAAGCTACATCAAGTTGTACTTGGAAGATCTCATTCCCCTGGATGGCGGTCCCCACCAAAACCTGTGTGCAAGACCCCCAGTCGGGCGCATTCACTGCAAGACCCCGATGGGCGCAATCACTTGTAGACGCTCCCGACATACCATTCCGCCTAGGGAGTAGAAGTAAAATAATATATAGTTGTATTTTTTTCAATAGTTTTCACAAAACGTTGCCCCAAGAGAGGGCAAGTTTAATTAAAACTTGTTTGATTCCCAACCCTTTTCTTTGTAAGCATGGCTAAGCATAGCTAGTTTCTAGGGCTTTAGCTAGCAATAGTTGTTTGCAAAATGTTTTAGTAAAACATGCATAGTAATAAAAGATTTCATGCATATTACGAAAACATAGGACAGGGAATGATCAAGTTGCAACTTGCCTGGGTCTCTTGAAGATGAAATATTCTACTCTTAGTCATCTCTCCTTCACCTTACGATATATCTAAGGATACAAGAAAATACTTCAACACACAACAAAATCCAAATGAAGATCCAAATAAAAGATACAAATTCACAATACCAATTATTTAGTTTTTACTATTACTAAGCTAGTTACTATGACGTGGTAGGGTTGAGATAGGATCAAGTTGGCTTGATTGAAAATATGACATAAATCACATTCCGGGTTGGATCAAATCCATACAAGTTAGGATCATGGATTTATTCGCCATTGATTTGATTTTTGTTGTCAGTTGAGTTGTATGATTAAAAAACCTTTCATTAATATGATACGACCTCCGTAGATTTGCATTATTTATTTAACCCTGAGAGGTGCAAGTTACGGATAATTAACAAGAAGACCTTCATACGAGTAAAGCATCACACAATGAAGACTCTGAAGAATTGAAGACTTCATGACGAAACCATAGTAAACGAGCCTATTAGAAATGCTGAGAACATTAGGATAGGAGTTGATTGTTGATTGTGGTGTGTGTGGATCCATCTCTCTTCCTCCCTAAGCTCTATCTCACCTAGATCAAATCCTTGAACTATGGATGAACCAACCACTAAACTTTTCCTCATAGAAACCTCCACATTTCTTTGAAGGAGATAAATACCTTGTTGTTTCGAACTCAACCTTTCCTTTCCATCTGAAGATGGCAACCCTTTACGAGTCATTCCACAAGGGCCCAGAAATGATCATGACTCTAACTAGCGACCATGATTTTCCAAAGATCCCACTACAAAAAAAAGACACATCCGTGACATTTTGGGCCAAACGAAATTTTTTTGTCATTCATATGACACTTCTATGATGATAATTGTGACAAAACCCGGTATCATCATAGATGTGGTGGGCTCCTACTTCTATGACAAAAAATCATGATAGAAAATGGGCTTTTCGTCCTGGGCGGGCCGGAGATGCAGCTGCATGACATTCTTTGGGCCGTCCATGACGGAAAAAACTATGGTAGAAGAAAGGGTGAGGAAAATTTCGGGGAGTTTCCGGTTACGGTGGGAGGTCGGGGGCCGAGCGATGCACGTTTCTCTTGTACACATACGCGTGTGTGTGCGAGGCGTTGGCTCTAACTGAACCCGAGCGAGGCGTTGGGCTCTAACTGAACCCGAGCGATTGCACTGCAGGCTACGCGTTACTGAACCCGAGCGATCGATCGATGGCTGTTAACTGAACCCGATCGAGCGATTCCTTCGCTACTGCTGCTAACCGAAGCCGATCGATGCTGCCTTTGGGATGAACAGTGAGCGTTGCGGGGGGGGGGGGGGGGGGGGGGGGGGGGTGGATGAATAGTGAGCGGTGGCGTTGCCTCTGGATGAACATGACCCCGTGGTGTGGTGGAGGGCTGGATGAACAGTAGACGGTGGAGGGGTGCCCGTGGAGGGGTGGTTCAATAGGACCCCGTGGTGTGGAGGGCTGGATGAACAGTAGACGGTGGAGGGGTGCCCGTGGAGGGGTGGTTGAACAGTAGCCGGTGGAGTAGTGCGCGGTGGAGGCTGGATGAACAGGAGCCCGTGGAGGCTGGAGGAGGTCGACGGTGGAGATGAACAATATCCCGTGGAGTCCCGTTTTGCGGTACGCCACACCCCTCCCAATGAATAGGACCCCCGTTTCGACCGTAGGAGGTCCGTTTCGTCCGTTTTGCGGTACGCCACACCCCTCCCGATCAACAGGACCCCCGTTTTGACCGTAGGAGGTCCGTTTCGTCCGTTTTGCGGTACGCCACTCCCCTCCCGATCAACAGGACCCCCGTTTCGACCGTAGGAGGTCTGTTTCCTCCGTTTTGCGGTACGCCAGACCCCTCCCGATCAACAGGACCCCGTTCCGAACATAGGAGGTCCGTTTCCTCCGTTGTGCGGTACGCCAGGCCTCGTTTCCATCGCCTGTTCCATCCAAGCCCTCCCGATGAACACGACCATGCATTCTTTTCCGACCCAGCCGGTTGGCTCCCACGTGTTCCATTGCCTCCCGATGAACACGAGGCATTCCATTGCCTCCCCATGAACACAATGATGACGTTGTTTCTCCGTTCCGACCCAGCCAACATCGCATCGAATGATTTGTTGGTCATCCGCTCAGATGTCTTCACCTGAAGAAAGGTGACCATAGCTGAGAATACTGACAGCTTATTTCTTGGGGTGACAGCAATGTTGCATTGTTCCAACATGCGGGCCCATCGTTTTTCTTCTGCATGTGAAAGTTCACGGAATGCACGAGCATTTCGTAGCATTATTTCAATGTTGGTCAAACTCACTAGCTCCGCCACCACCACCTCCTCCTCCTCTTCCACCTGAGCATCAGGCAGATCAAGATGGTGATCTGCTGCTTCCATGTAGTCAATAACATTGACGTTCACAGCTTCACCATGATCAACCCACCTAGTATATGTGACCGACATCCCATACAAGTGTAGATGATTTTGCACAGTTGACTGGGGTCTTGTAACTAAATTCATACAACTACTACACTGGCAGAGCACATCTGATTTCGGACCATCGTACTTAGCTCTGATAAAGTTCATGAAGTTTTCAACCCCCTCGACATATGCAGCAGAGAATCTTCGAGCAGAAGTTATCCAAGTCATGTCCATCTGTTAGACATACAAATTAGTGCTTCTACTAGATATTACAGGAAAAACATATATGCTTTTTTATGAAGTCCAGAAAAAATACCTAGGTCGATGTCTAAAGCTATGGCAAGATATTTGGACGAGCGGATCTAAGTAACGAAATATATGTAAAGCTAATTCAGCAAACATATTTGAGTGCCAAATTATGGTAGGCTGTTTCAGCAGTCAATGAGGCCGAGCACACAGCCATCGAACTATCAAAGGCCATCGCAGCAACAAAGATCGAGTATAAAACGGTGTAGAGCTATTTCACCTAACAGATTGGCTACTAGACCATCGCAATCTACGTCACAATAAATATATGGCAGGATATTTTAGCAACTAATCGGCCTTGGCATGCCATCTCAGCTAAGCAGATTGAGTGCAAAACAGGGCAAGGAAGCTTCTTAAGCAGAGCATATTGACAGTAAACTACTTCGGCAAACACTGAGATTAACAACGTCTATCAGCTAACATTCAGCGCTACACCGACATGAACGGGGCCTCGGTATAGAATGCGTGTACCGTGGGAGAAGTTGACCGCCGTGCTTATCCACACAAACATCGCCAGCGGTGGCGGCGCTGACCGCCGTGCGCCTCCACAAGAACGTAGCCAGAGGTGGTGGCGCGGCAAGAGGACGGCAGCCTACGAGAGCGTACTATGGGAGCAAGAGGATCGCCGAACCGCGGCGCCGACGTATCGGCGCGGTGGGGAGGGCGGCTTTGGCGGAGCAAATGGAGTGGAGGGGGACAGGGGGGAGGGGGTTTGGGGAATATTATTGGCTAGTTGGCCGAAGGGCGGTTGAATCGGATTTGGGGGGAATTTTTGGGTGTGTGGGGGGGGGGGTAGGATTATCGCGCGTTGGGCGGGGGGGTGGCGCATGGTCGGTTTCTCCAATTGTAGTCCCACGTGTCAGTGAAGAGGCAAGCCGAAGCGCGTTCCGTTTGCGTGAGCCGTGTGCAGGACCGAACGTGTGTGGGGTGCAATGCGACCGCGACAGGAGTGTTGTGAGTGTGCCACCTTTTTTCCTTTTAGACTAGGTGCTTCGCCCCCTCAAAAAAAAAATTTGTTGCTTCGCGCGATCCATCGATACTACTACTAGTAATCCGGTAATCCCGACTAAAACGGCGCAGCCGGGTCTTTTCCCGCGCGATATCCTGGGAGGTTGGCTTAGTTGGGTTTTTTAGGATGAGTAATGCTACACCTACATAATCCCAGTTACGTAATTAACATAATGTGAAACCTGTGAGCTGTTGATTGTAGATTGGGGGAGGGAGGGGCCCACCACCATGAAAATCAGGGTAGGTTCCCGTAGATGTAGAAAGATGTGAAATGTGTGAATGTGTAGTGGACGTACTATTGGAGTGCCTAAGATAATTTGTGTATGTATAGACCCTATGTGTTTATTTTACTTCGCATGTTAGATTTATCTCGGTTCAATAAAAAGCAGAGTTGGTGATGATGGTGTGCCTGTCATCCTGCAATATAGGCCGTCCGATCTATATCTAACGGATAGGAAGGAAACTATGACAATTTACCCGCACTCCTCTCCACATTTGCAGATAAGGCTTTCCCTCGTTCATCCTTTTCTCCCACAAGATCTTGATATTCCGTGCAACGCACAGGCATCTTGCTAGTACTCCTACAATATGTATATTATTGTGAAAGTTCATATACACCGGCCGAGATTAATGCAAACACGGCAGATTTTCATTACATGTCGAACTTTTATAGGACAGAAAAATAAAAGAAACCCGACCCTAAACCTATTCTACAGCGGCGACCGACGTCCTCCATCTGCGATCTCTATGTACGGGGGCGGGGTTCAAGACCCATGAAGTGAAGGTGCGGTCTCCGGCAAGGAAGAGTAGAGCATGGGATACGGATCGGCCAGTTAGCACACCATGCCCTGCCGCCTCCCATGCCCTACTCATCCTCGGAGGAGTCCCCGACCTCGGCGGTGCCGGACGTTGGACGGCGGCAAGTAGGACGCGTGGCTGACGGTGCTCCCGTCGTCAGCCACCAGCGTGGCCACCGCTTGTGCGATCGTGTCCGCGTCCGACTACGCCTACGCCGCTATTGCATCGCGAGAGGCGACTTGAGCGAGGGCGGCGACCTCGAGCTTCATCCCCGAAGACAAGCTCTCCTGCAGAGCGTTCGCACTTGCAGTCATGGTGGATGTGGTGCTAGGTAAGAGGACGATGCGCTATGGTGTGGAGGTTAGCTGGGAATTGCCGCTTTAAGTAGCGCATTTCAGTGAGGCCAAGCGTCCGGGTGCGTCATTAAGTCGCCGGAGTTGGTTCCTCGAGCACCGAGCCTCTTAACGACGACATACGAACGGACGGCATGAATGCGGGCAGCTGGCGCCGGCTAGGAACGCACCGCGCGACGACGCGAGGGATGAGGGTTTTGGTGTGCCAGGGTAGTCAGCTACAGTCGTGGCAACGTTGGAGATGCCCTTTGCTCACATGCGATCCCCGCATGTCATTGAAAAAGCAAGACGACCCGACATGGTCTCAGGTCCAGAGGATGCAGTTGGCCGTGCTACCCCACTCCGCGGACGCGTCGCGGTGCCCCGTGCATCCTTGACGAACTGGGTGTTGGGGTGTGTTTGGATTGTGGCCAAAGTGCACCTTACCAAAATTTTGGTCATGACCCAAAGATTGGTCTTTGTTTGGATGGTTGCCATTTTTTGGCATGCCAATGAACTCTAGCCAACTCTAGTTCATTTTTCTTGCCAATGTCGGCCAAATCATGGGCAACCAATACCTCAACCAAAATTTTGGTCATGACCCAAAGATTGGTCTTTGTTTGGATGGTTGCCATTTCTTTGGCATGCCAATGAAATCTAGCCAACTCTAGTTCATTTTTCTTGCCAATGTCGGCCAAATCATGGGCAACCAATACCTCAACCAAAATTTTGGCTACCCAATGCTTTTATGGGGCAACCTTGGGCACAAACCAAACATACCATTGGTTGTGCCACAGCACTAACGCCACCCTCGGCACACTGAAACTGACCGTGTCTAGCTATGATGTGAGCGTGTCGCTCACCACGGTCGCCGTGTCCAGAGGCGGTGCTTGAGCTGCGCCCCGTTGTTGGCCCCAACGACCCACATGAACGGTTGTCGGTGGCGAGGAGGTCGGGGGCCAGCTCCTCCATTGGACTAGTCTGCGCTACGTCGTCCTGACGGGTGTGCCCCACATGTCGGTTTCCTTGTTTTCCTGGCCATATTCGAGCATCGGTGCTCCGCGTTGCGCATTAGGCCTTTCACTATGTAGGCCAAGCGAGACAACTTATTGTTTATTTGAGCCGTTCAAGTATAATCATGTGGCGTTTGCTTATTTCTCATTCCTCTCCAACCCTCTTCTCCATCGATCATGTCGTCCTCCAGTCGAGTCCATCCTCCCGCATGCCTCATTTGAACATTCCGCCGAGTATCATTCGCATGTACCCACCCTAGTCCTCTTTCAATAGATCTCCGGACCCCGAGATGAAATCGAGAGGGAACGAGTGGGGGCACGTTATACCTAAGGCAGATTCAAAATTTTGAACCGGTGATCATAGCATCCGCAAATCATATATAAAGGGTATTCAATGTTCGTTTCGTTTTTGAACGTACAATATACTCCCTCCTATCCTTTCTAGTTTACATATAAGTTTTATGTGTAGTCAAAGTATCTCTACTTTGATCAAAAAGGTATCAACATTCAACAACGCCCAATCAATATTGTTAGATTCGTACGTACTCCTAGATTTGTACTCGAGATGGTTTCCAATTTGACTATTGACAAGATTAATAGTACATGAGATGTATAATGTGAAAATTATATCATTGGAAACTCCTTGCACATACGAATTTGACCGTATGCTTTGTGTAAGTTGCATGTCATATATTATTACTCTAACATTTGGTCAAAGTTAGCCTTGAAAAATGCATTAGACCCTGTATGCTTTGTGTAAGTTGCATGTCATATATTATTACTCTAACATTTGTGTAAGTTGCATGTCATATATTATTACTCTAGCATTTGGTCAAAGTAGTATAGTGGAAGTGGATCCTCTGACGTAGGTATCCCTGCCTTACCCTCCCTTTCGGTCACTTATTGGCGGACCCCATGCTTGCTAGGCCTCGCATGTCAATTACTCAATGGGTTCGGCCAAGTCAGGGGATCCTCATACATAGTATACTCCCTCTGTTTTTATTTACTCCGCATAAAACGGAGGGAGTGGTGGTATAATAAATGACGTGGGCGGGGGAGGGGAGGGACATTGGTTTGCTCTCAACTGCGGTCCCATGAGCGAGCAAAAACGCAAGACGAAGCGCATTCCATTCGGTGAGCGACGTGGAGGGTCCAGCGTGCCGGGCTGCAACGCGAACACGACAAGAGTGATGTATAGTCAAAACCAATTGACCGGTCGTCACCGGAACCACTATTCACACCAGAACCTTCGCTGCTCGGTCTACGCCAGCCATTGCCCTAAAACCACACCAAATCTCCAGCCCATTCCCCCACCTTTCGATCCCCTAGCCCGCATCAAGCGTTCCCTAGTTCACCGGAAAGCCATGGTGCACCGCAAGATCACTTACTACAAGATGCTGACGCCGGAGCGCCGCGCAGAAATCGCGGCGGCGGTCGGCACCACAGACCTCCGTTCCCAAGCTCGCTTTATGGTGGGCCAATCCCCGAGTTCTCTGGAGCCAAGCTACGAGGAGGAGGAAGCCGATCCAATGTTCATGGCGGAGGTCGCGGCGCAGAAGGCCCCCGATGGGTATGAGACGATGGACGTCGACTTTGTGCCGGCGTCCGAGTCCCCCATGGCAGGTCCTGTTGGCTTGTCGAAGAGAGGAGCCGAGCCTTGCTCGGACATGCCTTCTCCCGCGTCTTCAGCTATCTGCAGGACAGGGACCCCCACTTCGACTTCGACGCTGCCATCGCGCCCGTGCCCATTGTCGTCCAGGGCGACCTAGCGCGATGGGTGGAGGACAACATGGACGCCCTCGTCAGGGCCTTTGCGTCTAATGACGATGGCGTGGTCGTGGGCGCCAATGAAGGCGACGTTGTGGACGAGCCTGTCGCTGATGGAGATGCTGGCGGCGGTGGTGACAATGTCAACGATGCCAGTGATGCCTCCGAGGATGCTCAAGAAGACGTGGTGAGTGATATGTCCGACTGACCGCGCGTCACTGCTGTTTAACCTGCACGAAGAAAGTTCGGGCTTGGCCCTGAAGGATGTAAGAGCATTTTGGGAGGGGAAGCCCCTCATGTAAAGGTTTGCAATTAGTACCCTGGTAAGCATAATGTTGCGTGTGAACTTAGCCGCTGGCCCGGTGATGGGTCAGCTGACTTGTGTACCTTCTGACCCCGACGAGTCCAGAGCGGGCCTGCGAGGGCCGCTGCTCCTCGGGTGTCTTCTAATTAACTTGTAGATCCCGCGATGAAAACCTCCGGAAAGGGTGCGGTAACAGCGGTCCTGGTTGTGAACGTGCCTGGCTCGGCCCGGCTCGCGAGGGGGGCTGCCGATGTTAACCTTGGACGCAAAGCCAAAACCAAAATGCGAGAGATTGCTCGAACGAGACTAAACACCCCTTCCCCCAAACACACGCAAGCACCGTGCTCAAATCCAACTTAAATCCAAATCGAAGAACTTCGCCAACAAGGAAAGGCAAAAGCAAAAGGCCGCGTCCGGCACCTAGTCTAGTCTTCGACGTCTTCTCACCAGCGTGGAGCTAAGTGCTGCCACTGGGCATGGGCGGGAGCCCCCGAGGCGCGAGGGTGGCTCTCCGGAGACTCCGGGGCGTGTATAGCCCCACTCATTATTACGTGAGAGTGTCACGGGGCGGCGAGCTTCACAGGCACTGGGCCTTCTTCACATGTACCGGCCTTGCTTCATATCGCCAGACGAGGGCCCCGCCTTGCGCCACACTCTGCTGCCATCGACGGCGACTGGAAACCAGGACGACGCCAATGAGGCAGAGCGGTCGCCAGCGGTTCCCCCGACGACCACGGGTCCCCTGCCGGGGGCAGGCCGTGGGGCACCTCCCCGACAGGGGGCCTACCTCCTGAGAACGCCTTGCTCCGACCGCCGCGGTGACGAATCCGAATCTCGGCCCCTCTCCTAGAGCCCCCTGCGCCCTCCTCCTGAGGGGTATGAGGCTGCAGAATTGGGGCAGCCACCTGCTGCAATGACCTGTATCTCCTGCGACCCGTGGTTAGCATAAGCTTGCTCCTGAGGGATGAGTGGTACCCGATAGTTGCCAGCAACGGTGCGGTCGTCGAGGTTCTCCTGGGGTTCCTGAAAGATCTCAGCTCCTGGCATCTCCTCGCCCCAGCCTGGCCTGAGGAATGAGCCATGATCTTCTTCCAGTGCGCACCTCTGATCCACCATCGGGGCACATAAGCTTCTGGGGTCACCGCCCCGTGCACCTCGCCGTAGCATCCCGTATTCCATGCAGCCTGGCTTGGAGCGCCTTCTTGGGGGTGATGGCGCGGTGGTCCGCCGAAGCCGAAGGCCGCGGCGTGCACCCCCTCGCTGGCCTGAGAGGGGGCTGGCGTGACTTGTCGCCCGGTGCCGGCAGAGGTGTTGGCGCTCGACGGGCCCTAGAGTCCGCTGGAAGTTGCGCACGTGTGCACGATGCCACCATGCGGCCCGCCTTGGGTCTGGGGTGGCAGCTGGACGCAAAAAGGAGGTGTCCCTGAGGCGGCGGCGTCCAGGAGCTCGGCTACTCGCTCCAACAACACATCGTGGCCGCCCTCCAGTAGTCGGCACCGTAGCAGCTCTCGGGCCACCGTGAGCGTGGCCCTGGAGTTTGCTTGCTCCCGTCGGGTGTACGGCACTGTGGCCACGGTGTGGTCTGAGGCCCTTGCTGCGGCCCGCACCTGCCGTGGTGTGAGGGAAGGCGGCGACTGGCCACGTCGCCCGCGCCCCGCAGCGCCCTGCGGAGCACGGGCTGCCTGAGGCGCAAGGTTGAGGTCGCCCTGGGGCTGCGCGCCTTGGAGCCAGGGCGCCTTCTTGGGAGGACGTGGTGGAGGCACCTCCTGATCCTCGCCTCCCGCGTGGAACGGAAGGCGAGGCAGCGAGAGGGATAGCAAGGGGGAGCCCCCTACGGCGCTGACGAGCTCGGTGATGCGGGCGAGCCAGTCTTCATAGAGGTCGTCGACAAGGTGGTAGTGCAGGAGCTCTCTTGCCAGGAGCAGCCCAGCATGCACGTCCGTGGGGGCGCGACGTGCGTGGGACGACGAAGCGGCTGGAGTCAGCGACAGTGTGGCGGTGCGGCCCTCCCGCCGTACCGAAGGATACTGGGACGAGGCCTGCTGCTCGTTCCCCGCCGGGCCGGTGGCGGCATTGGAGGCAGGCGATGGGGAACGACGAGGACGTCCACCGACGGGTGCCGTCTGGTCGACGCGGCCGGCGAGAGCAGACCGGTGCTCGGCGCGAGCCCGGCGAGCGTCAACCATGGACACGACGGAAGATCACACGCGAACAGCGGAAGAAAGATTCCTGCGCACCCCTACCTGGTGTGCCAAATGTTGGATTTCGGGTTCCGGCAGACCCTTGAGGTTCGAACTCTGGGGTGCGCGCGGAGATCTCTCCCCTACCGATCTACATCCAATCTCCTCGTGTGATTTGGGCTGGAAACAATGAACAACACAAGAGACACAAGGTTTATACTGGTTCGGGCCACCGTTGTGGTGTAATACCCTACTCCAGTGTGTGGTGTGGTGGATTGCCTCAGGGGCTGATGAGAAACAATACAAGGGAAGAACAGCCTCGCGAGAGGTGTTCTTGAGCTAGTGCGATGAACTGCTAGGGTGAGTTCAGTTGCCTCTATCCCTCTCTCTCTCTCTCTGCTAGGGCTCTCACGGATTTCTGATGTGCCCGATCTCTCTCTCTATCTCTATTTTTCGTTCCCTTCTGTTCTCTGTCCTCTACTCTGTGGTGGCTAGCTCTATTTATAGAGGCCCTGGGCCGCTCCCCAAAATAATGAGCGGGAAGGGCACCAACAATTGACCATTTTGAAGGGGAACATCTAGTACAAGTTATCCTGACCAAAGGTGGTCTTCGGCTGCCAAAAGTACTGGTAATGACGCCGTCTTGGGCTCCACGGTGACCTCCATCCTGCCGCTCTACTGGTCTTGGTCTCGTTGCACCGGAATGGTAACCTTTGCCCGATGCCTTGGCTTGTGCTTGCCCCCTTTGCACCAAAGAGGAAACAAGGACACTGCGTAGGCCAGCGCCCGCATGGTCTCGATCGTCATGGCTTGCGTCACGGGTTCCTCGCGAGGTACCTCTGCCTTGATCTCTCCGCCTCCTCGCGAGCCTGCCTGATGAGGCTGCCTCCGAGGAAGCTTCATGTCGCCAGCCTCGCGAGGCTTGGCCCCTCGCGAGGGTCTTGAGCTTGTGCTGATGAAGATGGGCCGCACTGGGCCCCCACTTGAGCCACGCCGCAGGCAGGCAAGTGTGGGGACCCCCGTTCCCAGAATGCCGATGTAATGCCCCGAATCCGATGCTCCAGATGCCTTCCTTTATTTTAGTTATTGTCGTGTGATCATTATGTTTGTGCATTATCATAATTGTTTTTCATATTTCTTTTTCCTATGTTGTTGCCATGTTCATGATGAGTGCCTTGTTGTCTTGCTTCTTGCTTCATGTTCATCTTTTATTATATTACATTGTGCCTCCTTGCCTTTTTATATGCTTCATGATGTGATGTTGCCTTTGTCATTTATGTTGCATTTGCATCATGATCATCATTGTGGTTTGGATATCTATCGTGTGTATATTTGTGGTGGGCTTGTTATATTTATGAACTCCTTCTCCTCATCTTCTTTGCTGTTCCATCTTGCCCTTCCATCTAAACCATCATCAAGTGCAACACCGCATGATTAGCTTCTTCTTTTCAATTCTCACACATTTATTGTAAGTGGCATTTTCCTCTCCCAGTCAAATGTTCACTTATTTTCGGTAAATCTTGCTCCATGCCTTATACCTCTCTGTCAAATTTCATTCATTTTGGAGTTGTTTTGGTTGGGTTCAAAAATGGCTCAAGTTTGAATTAAATTCAAACTTGAATTATTTTTATACCTTTAAAAATGGCCAAAAAAATTTATTCAAATACTGCATAAATCCAGGACTACATATATATCTTTATCCCTGTGGGTTTCCTTCCCAAAACCCCTGGCCTTTTCAATCTTGGAGATATCTAATTATTTTAGGCAGAATAAAAGAAAGGAAGGAAGGCCTCAATTCCATCCGTAGCCCACCTAAGCCTTTCTTTCCCCAGCCTAGCCGAGCCGAACGGCCACCTGCTCCCTCCCTCACGGCGTCTCCTTCCTCCAGAGTACAGCAGCAGCAGCGCCGTGAGCAGGAGGCTCACGGACGTCGAGGCTAGCGCCTGCCTGCGCCCCTATAAAGCCCCGCAACGACCCCTAGGGTTTCCTCCTCCCTCCTCCTTCCCTCCTCGCGCCGCCATCTCTCTTCCTCCCCTCTATTTTCCCTTCTTCTTCAAGATCAGAGAGCACCACCGAGAGCAGAGAAATAAACCGTCGATGCCCGTCGTCGTTCTCGCGGCCGAAGGGCCTCAAGCTCGTCTTCGACATGTCGTCCTGCACCCCGTCACCCTCCTCGACCGATCCCCGCAGTTAGTTGGGCGGGAGCCTCCCCAACGCACCTCCCTGCTGTCGCCGTCACCATGGCCGGTCGAGCCAAGCCGAGCTCGAGCCCGGTGTCGTCCACGTCGTGGTGGCCTTCTTCTTCCTCTGGAGCGACCTCCACGAGCCGGATCGCCAAGTCCAGCGCCCCGTCACGGTCTTATTCCCCTGCTTCCTCTACGTCACGGATCGAACACCATCTCGCCTTCACGCCATCGGCCACGTTGTCTCCCTCCTCTGCTTCCTCTGCTTCCACTTCCTTCACAGTCAGAATTTCGACAAGGTTCAGAGCTCCCTCCCGTCGTCTCCGGCGTGTATCCGTCGACCTCGTCGTGTCATATGGTGAGCTGGGTAACGCCCCTTCCTCTCAGTTCCTTCCTCTCGATGTTTGATCACCCGCATGCCTCGCCTGATCATCGCCATGCCGCGCGCCTGATACGAGCTACTGCTCGACCTCAAGTTCCCTCGCACCCGAGACGCTCGCTCACTACGGGCCTGCTCCACACACGCACACACCCCCGCACGCGAGTGCGCGCGCAAGGGCCTCGCCTTGCCCCGATTGCATCTGTCGACTGCATCCTGTACGCCATGGTTGAGGTACTCGAGCTCCTCACACCCATGCGCCCTTCCTGCATAGCACACACATCATGCGCACATCCCACCGCGGCCACCGCAAGCCTTTTCCGCAGCCCCGCCGGCGCATGGTAGCCGCAGCAGTCGCCGCTGCTTGTTCCTGTCGCCGACGAGAATCAGTCGTCCGCCATGTAGAAGAAAGCCCCGGCCTTCGCCACAGAACAATAGGTTCATGTGGAGCCGATCCCCCTTTGTATCAAAATCACCATACTAGCACAGTGGCTAGTGCCCTCGGTTCTCAATCGAGAGGTTGTGGGTTCGAGTCCTAGATGCCCCAATTTTGCACTGTTTTTCTTTTCTTTTGCACACACGCACACTTGGGCCCGATTCCACTTCTGGCCGCAGCACTCTAATGCTTTGGGCCCATGCTTGTTTTTTTTCCTCCCTGTGGATTTAGTTATTTTCCACTGCATGCATAATTACAGGAATGCCATCATTTTGAATTGCTAATAACTAAATATGCATGCATCCAAATTACACAAACTATCTATGTTAAATGCTTAGAATTTTGTCTAGTTTCATAATAGGCAACTTTCACCCATGTTTAAAATGCTTAAAATGTTGTTTGACTAAATTTGCTTCTATGCCATATTAAAAATGATTTAATTCATAACTAAATAACCGTAACTCGGATTTTAATAAACTTTATATGTAAATGGGGTGGAAAAATGCCTAGTTTAACATGGTGTCCTTACTTTGCATGTTTAACAACTCTAAAATTGTGTTTAGGGCAGATCAGTACCAAACCTAAAATATGCATATGAGGATTTTTCCGGACTTGTTGTTTGTTGTTCCGGACTCATTTAAACTTGCCTAGTTAGGTAGTTTTCATTTGCTTCACCCTCTTGCCATGTTAACAACATTTAATCTTGTTGGGTACATAAACGAGAGAGAACTAAATAAGTCATGTGGTATTTTCTTCAATATGCAACTCAGTTGCATAATGAGCTCCACTTAATTTGTAGGATTATTTGTGCACCTTTGCCATGCCATGCTTCATTAAACCGGACATGCATCAAACTTGATTGTGCATCACACCAAGTTCATGGGTTGGTTGTTCATGGGTCGGTGTTTGCTTCTTCGTGTTGGTTCCGATCACGTCGCGTTTGTGAGGACCCGTTCGTCTACGTCCGTTTGTCTTCTTCATGGACTCGTTCTTCTCCCTTGCGGGATTTCAGGCAAGATGATCATACCCTCGAAATCACTTCTATCTTTGCTTGCTAGATGCTCGCTCTTTTGCTATGCCTATGCTACGATGCCTACCACTTGCTTATCATGCCTCCCAAATTGCCATGTCAAACCTCTAACCCAGCATGTCCTATCAAACTGTTGATTGGCTATGTTACCGCTCTGCTCAGCCCCTCTTATAGCGTTGTTATTTGCAGGTGAAGATGAAGTTTGTTCCTTGTTGGAACATGGAGATGTTGTTCCTTGTTGGAACATGTTTACTTGTTGGGATATCACAATATCTCTTATTTAATTAATGCATCTATATACTTGGTAAAGGGTGGAAGGCTCGGCCTTTTGCCTAGTGTTTTGTTCCACTCTTGCCGCCCTAGTTTCCGTCATATCGGTGTTATGTTCCCGGATTTTGCGTTCCTTACGCAGTTAGGTAATAATGGGAACCCCTTGACAGTTCTCCTTGAATAAAACTCTTCCAGCAATTCCCAACTTTGGTTTTACCATTTGCCACCTAGCCTTTTTCCCTTGTGTTTCGCGGACTCAAGGGTCATCTTATTTAACCCCCCCGGGCCAGTGCTCCTCTGAGTGTTGGTCCACCTCGTCAGCCGCATGTGGCCACCAGGGGCAACTCTGGGCTGGCCTACCGGAAGTTTGGACAATCTGAGTGTGCCCTGAGAACGAGATATGTGCAGCTCCTATCGGGATTTGTCGGCACATTCGGGCGGTGTTGCTGGATTTGTTTTAACTTGTCGAAGTTGTCTTGTAGAACCGGGATAACGAGTCTGATCGGAATGTCTCAGGAGAAGGTATATCCTTCATTGACCGTGAGAGCTTGTCATTGGCTAAGTTGGGACTCCCCTGCAGGGATTTGAACTTTCGAAAGCCGTGCCCATGGTTATGGGCAGATGGGAATTTGCTAACGTCCGGTTGTAGAAAACCTGAAGTTGACCTTAATTAAAATGCACCAACCGCGTGTGTAACCGTGATGGTCTCTTTCCGGCGGAGTCCGGGAAGTGAACACGCTGTTGGAGTAATGCTTGGCGTAGGTTGTTCTAGGATCACTTCTTGATCATAGTTGTTCGACCGTGCTTTTGCCTTCTCTTCTCGCTCTCCTTTGCGTATGTTAGCCACCATACATGCTAGTCACTTGCTGCAGCTCCACCTCATACCTTTTACCCTTCCTATAAGGTTAAATAGTCTTGATCGCGAGGGTGTGAGATTGCTGAGTCCCATGACTCACAGATTCTTCCAAAACCAGCTTGCAGGTGTTGTTGAACCGTGCAGATGACGCAATCAAGCTCAGGAGGAGCTCGATGAAGATCTTGTCCTTTATGTTGTTTCGTTCTAGTTGATCAGTAGTGGAGCCCAGTTGGGGTCGATCGGGGATCTGTGTAGCTTTTGGGGTAGTCTTCTTTTATTTTGGTTCCGTAGTCGGACCTTGATTGTATTTGGATGATGTAATGCTTTATTCATGTAATTGTGTGAAGTGGCGATTGTAAGCCAACTATGTATCTCTTTCCCTTATGTATTACATGGGTTGTGTGAAGATTACCTCACTTGCGACATTGCTTTCAATGCGGTTATGCCTCTAAGTCGTGCTTCGACACGTGGGAGATATAGCCGCATCGAGGGCGTTACAGCCGACAACCATCTAGAAAGCAAAAATATGTGTGTTTAGATAATCTTTCTAGCATTTTATCAATAAAAGGTAAAGGGTAATGATCCTTTTTAGTAGATTTATTTAATTTGCGGAGATCAATTACCATTCTATAACTTGTAACAATTCTTTGTGGGATCAATTCATCTTTATCATTAGGAACAACAGTAATATCTCCCTTCTTAGGGACACAATGGACAGGGCTTACCCATTGACTATCAGCAACGGGATAAATTATACCTGCCTCCAGAAGCTTTAGTATTTCTTTTCTTACCACTTCTTTCATCTTAGTATTTAACCATCGTTGGTGATCAACAATCGGTTTCGCGTCTTTCTCCAATTTTACTTTGTGCTGGCAGAGAGTGGGACTAATGCCCTTAAGATCATCAAGAGTATATCCAATAGCATCACGGTGCTTCTTCAGAGTTTTCAATAATTTCTTTTCTTCATGCTCTGAAAGGTTAGCACTAATAATAATAGGATATATCTCTTTCTCATCAAGATAAGCATATTTAAGAGTATCAGGTAAAGGTTTAAGCTCAAACACGGGATCACCCTTGGGTGGAGGAGGATCCCCTAGGATTTCAACAGGCAAGTTGTGTTTCAAAATAGGTCCCTTTTTAAAGAATACTTCATCTATTTCCCTTCTTTCATTCATAAACATATCATTTTCATGGTCTAGCAAATATTGTTCTAAAGGATCACTAGGAGGCACGACAATAGAAGCAAGACCAATAATATCATCTTTACTAGGCAATTATTTATCATGGGGTTGTCTACGAAATTTAGCAAAATTAAATTCATTAGACATATCCCCTAAACCAACAGAAACAATATCCTTATTGCAGTCTATCTTAGCATTAACAGTATTTAAGAAGGGTCTACCAAATATAATGGGACAGAAGTTATCTTGTGGGGAACCAAGAACAAGAAAATCAGCAGGATATTTAGCTTTCCCACACAAGACTTCAACATCTCTAACAATCCCCACTAGTGAAATAGTGTCTCTATTGGCAAGCTTAATAGTAACATCAATTTCCTCTATCTCAGCAGGTGCAATATCATGCATAATTTCTTTATATAAGGAATGAGGTATTGCACTGGCACTAGCACCCATATCACATAAGCCATGATAGCAATGATCTCCTATTTTAACAGAAATAACAGGCATGCCTACAACGGGTCTATGCTTATTTTTAGTATCGGGTCTAGCAATTCTAGCAGCTTCATCACAGAAGTAAATAACATGCCCATCAATATTATCGGCCAAGAGATCTTTAACCATAGCAACACTAGGTTCAACTTTAATTTGCTCAGAGGGAGTAGGAGTTCTAGTATTACTCTTACGAACCACAGTTGAAGCTTTAGCATTATCCTTTATTCTAGTAGGGAAAGGTGGTTTCTCAATAAAAGCAGTAGGAACAACAAGGTCATTATAAGTGATAGTCTTTTCTTCAACTTTAATATGTGCAACTACTTTTACTTCAATGGGAGGATTATATTTAAACCACTTCTCCCTAGGGAGATCAACATGAGTAGCGAAGGATTCACAAAATGAAGCTACTATCTCAGAGTCAAGTCCATATTTAGTGCTAAATTCATGGAAAGCATCGGTATCCATAAAAGATTTAACACAATCAAACTTAGGTGTTATACCTGACTCCTCACCTTTGTCGAGATCCCAATCTTCAGAGTTGCATTTAATTATGTCCAATAATCCCATTTGAATTCAATAGTCTTCATCATAAAAGATCCAGTACAAGAAGTATCGAGCATGGAGCGATTATCGAGAGAAAGCCGAGCATAAATTTTTTGAATAATTATTTCTCTTGAGAGCTCATGATCGGGGCATGAATATAACATTGACTTAAGCCTCCCCCAAGCTTGAGCGATGCTTTCTCCTTCGCGAGGCCAAAAATTATATATATAATTATGATCATGATGAACAAGATGCATAGGATAAAACTTCTGATGAAATTCCAATTTCAATCGGTTGTAGTTCCATGATCCCATATCATCATCTAGCCTAAACCATGTCAATGCCTTTCCCTTGAAAGATAAAGGGAAGACCTTCTTCTTGATAACATCCTTGGGCATACCTGCAAGCTTAAATAATCCACAAACTTCATCCACATAGATTAGGTGCAAATCGGGATGTAATGTTCCATCTCCTGTAAAAGGATTAGCTAGCAGTTTATCTATCATACCCGAAGGAATATCAAAGTAAACATTTCCAGTAAGTTCAGTAGGTTGAGGAGCAACTCTTTGCTCTACTGGTCGGGGTGAAGATACCCCGAACAAGCCCCTCAAAGGATTATGTTCCATAGTAACAAGTGACGGTAAATTTCAGCACACTATATAAATTTTTCCTTACCAAATTCCACCTACCAAAGGCGCTTCACTCCCCGACAACGGTGCCAGAAAAGAGTCTTGATGACTGTCGGTGTCAAAACCGGGGGATCTCGGTTAGGGGGTCCCGAACTGCGCGTCTAAGGCAGATGGTAACATGAGGCAGGGGACACGATGTTTTACCCAGGTTCAGGCCCTCTTGATGGAGGTAAAACCCTACGTCTTGCTTGATTATACTTGATAATATGAGTAGTACAAGAGTTGATCTACCACGAGATCGGAGAGGCTAAACCCTAGAAGCTAGCCTATGGTATGATTGTATGTTGTCCTACGGACTAAAACCCTCCGGTTTATATAGACACCGGAGGGGGCTAGGGTTACACAAGGTCGGTTACAAAGGAGGAGATATACATATCCGTATTGCCTAGCTTGCCTTCCACGCCAAGTAGAGTCCCATACGGACACGGGACAAAGTCTTCAATCTTGTATCTTCATAGTCTAACAGTCCGGCCAAAGGATATAGTCCGGCTGTCCGAAGACCCCCTAATCCAGGACTCCCTCAGTAGCCCCTGAACTAGGCTTCAATGACGATGAGTCCGGCGCGCAGTTTTGTCTTCGGCATTGCAAGGCGGGTTCCTCCTCCGAATACACCACAGAAGAGTTTGAATACAAGGATAGTGTCCGACCCTGCAAAATAAGTTCCACATACCACTGTGAGAGAATAATATTCCCACAAACCCAATCTATTGACACGTTTTGGCAGCATGACATCATGCCATGGCCCGGTAATTATTCGAACCGTTTTTCCTTAACCAGCTGTAAGTGCATCTAGTGCCACCCCTAGTTGGTTTTGGAGTATTGACGACAAACCTAGTTGAGGGACTAATGTGTTTGTGAGAATTGCAGGATAACACAGGTAGAAGTCCCTCATTGATTCGGTTTTCCTACCAGAGATGACCCCTAAAAATGTATGAAGACATTGAAGTCAAAGGTGGTATATGAAGATATTCACATTTGAAGACTATGACAAGAGAAGACACCACATGAAGCCTATGGAGCTCGAAGACTTAGATCTTTCGTAGTTCTTTTTCTTTTGTGTTGAGTCATAGGAACCACCATACTGTTAAGTGGGGTCCAAGAGAACCAGTCAGAATGACTGAAGTGATGCCTAACCAAAAACCTATGTCTTCGAGTGAAGACTATGAGAGCGAATCTTGTCCAGAGTCGGACAAGTCAGCTTTGCTTGTAGCCCAAGTAAAGTTGCCGTGTGAGTTTGAAATCTGACCGTTGGTACACGTGTCAGTTCCTTAGTGACCCAGGGTCATTTCGGACAAATCAGGTCGGGTTGCCAAGTGGCTATAAATAGCCCACCCCCTACAACCATAAACGGTTGACTGCTCAGATTGAGAGTACGGCTTTTGTCATTTGAGAGCAACCCACCTCGAAGCCTTTGAGAGAGAATTCCATGCGAGGATAAAGCCCTAACCACCCAGAGACAAAGAGAATTAGGCATCCCTTAAGTCTTCTTGTCTGTGTGATCTGAAGACTTATTACACTTGAGGACTGTGCATCCTCCAGCCGGTTAGGTGTCGCGTTCTGAGCATCCAAGAGACATTGTGGATTGCCGGTGAACGAAGTCTGTGAAGGTTTGGGAGTCTACCTTGAAGACTTAACAGAGTGATTGGGCGAGGTCTGTGTGACCTTAGCTCAAGGGGAATACGGTAAGGACTTGGTGTCCTGAGCTGCGTGTTCAGGACTGGGTGTCCGGGACTGTGTGTCCTAAGGTTTAAATACCTAGCCGCCCTAACCAGACGTACAGTTTACACAACAACTGGAACTGGTCCAACAAATCATTGTCTTCAGCGTGTCACTGGTTTCATCTTCCCTTCCCTTTACTTATTGTTGCTCCCTGTGAAGTCATTGTATGTTTGCACTATCTTTTGTCTTCACTGAGTGACTGCATGTTCTGTATGGTTTCATAATATCTTCCTACCTGATCCTTACTACATTGCTGCTATTAAGTCATTGTGCTTTCACTCTATTGAATACTTGACTATGGCTTGCCTAGTGTAGTCTACCTTCCGCTGCATGGTAATAGGTTTATTTCTATCGTTTGTCTTCATAACTTCTACGTTTTGAAGACTTTCATAAAAATCGCCTATTCACCCCCCCTCTAGTCGATATAATGCACTTTCAATTGGTATCAGAGCAAGGTGCTCCCTTGTTCTGTGTGATTCGGTTTAACCACCTGGAGTTTTAGCTATGTCGACTGCAGGGACAATTAAAGTCTCCGCTGCGTGCCCCGTCTTCGATGGAACTGAATATCCCTACTGGAAGAATAAGATGCGCATGCATCTTGAAGCCATTGACGTCGACCTATGGTATGTCGTCGAGAACGGCGTTCCCAAGGCTGGAGAAGGTGTCACTGCTGCTGATGTCAAGAAATTCATTCAACTGGACTCTACTGCCAAGAATATCATCTGTGGTCATCTGACCAAAGGACAGTACGGCCGTGGGAGTGCTTTGAAGACATCCAAGCTGGTCTGGGACTGGCTCTCCAAGGTCAATGAAGGCATCTCAACCCAGAGAGATCAGAGAATCAGTGTCCTTCGCAACCTCTTCAACCGCTTCAAGTGAAATGACAATGAGAATGTCCAGCACACATTTGACCGACTCACTGACATCACAAATGGGCTTCAAGCCCTCGGCGCTACTGAGATCACCAAACATGAAGTCGTCAAGACACTACTGAGATCACTTGATAGTTCGTTTGACATCCTAGCCCTGATGATTCAAGAATGTCCTGATTTCAAGACACTCGATCCGTCTGACATACTTGAGAGGCTCAACACACATGAGTTTCAGCTTTCTGAGAAAAGAGATATCTACGGTCCAAACTATGGGCGAACTTGTGCCTTGAAGGCCAAAGCTATCTCCTCATCTGAAGAAGAATCTGACAACAGTTCTGATGATCCTGAAGACATTGGAAGGGAACTTTCTATGCTTGTCAAGAAGTTCCAAAAATTCACCAAGAAGAAAGGCTTCAGAAAGTCCTCCCGGTCAAGCTCAAGGAATGATGAAGCTTCTGCTCATGACTACAAGAAGAAAACATGTCACAAGTGCAAGAAACTTGGCCACTTCATCTCTGAGTGTCCACGGTGGGACAATGAGAACAAAAAGAAGAAGAAGACCAAGGAATATGACTCTAACGACAAGAGGAAGAAGAAATACTCAAAGCCTTCTTCCAAGTCTTCCTCAAAGTCTTCATCACACAAGAAGAGTTCATCTGGAAAGGCACGTGCATTTGTTGGCAAGGAAATGGATTCAGAGGAGGAGTCCGCTTCTGAGGAGGTGGAGGTGGAGTCTGAGGAGGAGTCCGATTCAGGCATCGCAAGTCTGGCTACAGCATACGTTGCCAAGTCCATCTTCAATACTGAAGACAATGACTTCGTCACCGACACCGATGCAAATGACAAGGACTACTCCGCTTCTACCTACTGCTTCATGGCACGCGGTGCCAAGGTAAACACACGCACTACTCACTATCAAACATCTAGTGACGATGACTCTGATTGTGATTCAAAACCCAGCTACAAAACACTTGCTAAAATTGCAACTGAACAACAGAAAGCTATGGAACATATTCAAAAACTGTTAGACAGAAGCGATGATCTGTTAGGTGCTGAAATGACTCGATCTGAATCCTTAATTGAAGACATAAAAACTCTTCACGTTAAGTATCAGGAACTTGAAAGTCGTCATGAAACTCTCTCAACAACTCATGAAAAGCTTTCCTATGATTATCTTCGAAGGAAGCAAGATCTTGAGAAATTGAGAGCGGCTCATGAAGATCTTCAAAGGGAAAACGAGTCACTTCGCACCAAACAGATCAGTTCCGCTCAGGAAGGATTTGAACCACCATGTCTTAAATGCATTGAGCGTGATAATGCTACTTCTGTTGCTGAATGTTCTACTGCTACTACTGTTGCAATATCTTCAACTGTTGATGTGGTAACTAACCCCTCTGCTGAGGATACCACTGCTATGGCTGATGAGAATGCTAGGTTGAAGACATTGCTTGAAACAGGGATGTACAAAAGTCTTAAAGGGCATCAAACACTATGTGATGTCCTCAAAAAGCAGATTCTGAACCGAAACCCGAGGAAAGAGGGTGTTGGGTTCGTAAGGAAAATGAATGCTGATGGCTCTTACTGGAAACCTGAGCAGTACCCCAAAACCATGTGGGTTGCTGCAAAGGAACCTTCAGCAGATCCATCCAATCTATCTGGCTTCACTTGTGCTAACTCCATTATCATTGATGAATCCTTTGATGCAAACTATATACTGTTTAAGAATCAGAATGGTGAAGTGTTTGCCAGGTACATTGGTACTAACTGCAGGAATGGACCACCTATGAAGAAGATCTGGGTTCCGAAAAGGTGTCTGGAGAATCTTCCTGTGAATGTCATCATGACACCTCACGTGAAGAAGACAAACCTCAGACCAAAGGCTTCATACGGTCCAAAGGCTTCATACAGACAGAGGACTCACCTGAGTCGCACTAACCCAAATGTTTTGTAGGGAAACCATACTCAGGCATATGAATATGAGAGTGGTTCATCAAACCGCCATGTTCATAAGACCAAGAACTATTCTGCTTATTCTTATGAGTACTATTGTCCGCCTGCAAGACTGTTTGCTAGGGCTCCAAAGCCAAAATTCAAAGATGCTGCACTTAGACTTATTGCTTCTAAGCCACCCTTGAAGATGTGGGTGGCTAAGAAAGCTTAACTCTTTTTTGCAGGGAAAGGTCTCCAGCAGAAAACCAAAATCGTCTGACGCTATTGCTGGGGACCTTAAACATCTTGTAGGGCGCAAGATCAAATGCCCGAATGGTCTTACTATGTACTTCGTTCCTGAATCGCTTGCTACTCTCCCTATTAGTCCTAATCTGGATCTAAGCTTTCATAACCCATTGGTTCGTCAAATGTTTTTGCTTCACAATGCTCTTGGTGAAGCCTATCCCCCTAACTGCACTGTAGGGTACGACACCAGCGTCTTCAGAATGGATTATTGATAGTGGGTGTACAAATCACATGACTGGCAAAAGAAGCCTTCTTATGGACTCAACCTTACGTCCATTCGACAAGAGCCACATCACATTTGCTGACACTAGTAAAAGTAAGGTATTGGGTCTAGGTAGAGTTGCAATCTCAAGGGATCAACACATGGATAAAGTCATGCTTGTTGAATCCCTTGGCTTCAACTTAATGTCTGTCTCAATGCTTTGCGATTTGAACATGATCGTAATATTTGGAAAATGTCCTTGCCTTGTACTAATGGAATCTGACAAGTCTCTAGTATTTGAAGGGTATCGAAAAGATGATTTGTATGTGGTAGATTTCTCAGCAGGACCACAGCTTGCCGTATGTCTTCTAGCAAAAGCTTCAGAATGCTGGCTCTGGCAATGGAGGCTTGGGCATGCTGGCATGAGGAACCTCCACACCCTTGCGAAGAAGAAGCATGTCATAGGCATCGAGGGCGTCAAGTTCAAGAAGGATCACTTATGCGGTGCCTGTGAAGCAGGGAAGATGACGAGGGCCAAACATCCCTCGAAGACAATCATGACCACTACTCGACCCTTCGAACTGCTTCACATGGATATTTTTGGTCCCACTCATTACTCAACTCTTACTACTACTGCTTGCCTCTATGGCTTCGTTATTGTTGATGATTATTCTAGATATACTTGGGTGCACATAATCCTTTACAAGACTGAAGTGCAGGATGTCTTCAGACGCTTCGCCAATCGAGCTATGAACAATTATGGCGCCAAGATAAAGCATATCAGAAGTGACAATGGCACTGAATTCAAGAACACTGGCCTTGATACATATCTTGATACCTTGGGCATCACAGATGAATTCTCAGCCCCGTACACGCCACAGCAGAATGGCGTCGTTGAACGCAAGAACAGAACACTCATTGAGATGGCCAGAACGATGCTAGATGAATACAAGACCCCAAGAAAATTCTGGCCTGAATCCATTGATACTGCATGCCATACAATCAATCGTGTTTATCTTCACAAGCTTCTGAACAAGACATCTTATGAGCTCCTTACTGGCAAGAAGCCAAATGTCAGCTACTTCAGAGTATTTGGCGACAGATGCTGGATCAAGGACCCACATCACACCTCAAAGTTTGCACCAAAAGCACATGAGAGTTTTATGCTTGGATATGGAAAGGATTCGCAGTCCTACAGAGTCTTCAATATCTTTCATTACAAAGTGGTTGAAACAGTGGATGTGCGGTTTGATGAGACCAATGGTTCCCAAAGAGAGCAACTGCCAAATGTGCTAGATGAAGTTCCATCTAGTGAATCAATCAAGCTAATGGGAACTGGAGAAATTATACCTTTTGAAGCTCATCCTGAAGAAGAACTTATCATCTCAGCACCTGATCAACATGAAGACAATGCTCAGCCTGAAGACATTCCTTCTAACAATGACAATGATCAGCAAGAGCAAAGTCTTCGCCCTGTACATCCTCGCGTTGCCAATGAAGTGCAGATTGAAAGAATAATTGATAGCATCAATGCACCCGGTCCACTCACTCGTTCAAGGGCAACTCAGCTAGCAAATTTCTGTGGGCACTTCGCATTCGTCTCAATAACAGAACCCAAGAAAGTTGAAGAAGCCTTCATGGAACCTGAATGGATTCAAGCTATGCAAGAAGAGCTTTAACAATTTGAGCTAAATAATGTGTGGGAACTAGTAAAGCGTCCTGATCCACGGAAGCACAATATAATAGGCACCAAATGGATATACCGAAACAAGCAAGATGAGCATGGTCAAGTTGTCAGAAACAAAGCTCGTCTCGTTGCTTAAGGATATACTCAAGTGGAAGGCATCGACTTCGATGAAACATTTGCTCCTATGGCTAGACTTGAAGCCATACGCATACTGCTGGCATATGCGAATCATTATAACATACTTCTATATCAAATGGATGTGAAGAGTGCTTTTCTCAATGGCAAGATTGAAGAAGAAGTGTATGTTGCACAACCGCCTGGCTTTGAAGATCCAAAACATCCTGACATGGTATACAAGCTCAACAAGGCACTGTATGGCCTCAAACAAGCCCCTCGGGCCTGGTATGACACACTCAAATACTACCTGAAGAGCAAAGGCTTCATACCTGGTTCCCTACATCCCACTCTCTTCACGAAGACATATGATGGTGAACTGTTTGTGTGCCAAATATATGTGGATGACATTATCTTCGGCTGCACCAATCAGAAGTACAGTGAAGAGTTTGGATATATGATGCAAGAGCAATATCAGATGTCCATGATGGGGGAGCTGAAGTTCTTCCTTGGTCTTCAAATACGACAACAACGCAACGGCATCTTCATATCTCAAGAGAAGTATCTTAAAGATTACCTGAAGAAGTTTGGTATGCAAGACTGCAAAGGCTTCACAACACCAATGCCAGCCAAACATCATCTGGGTTCCGACGACAATGGTAAAGAGTTCGATCAAAAGGTATACCGCTCCATGATTAGTTCTTTACTTTATCTATGTGCATCTAGGCCAGATATTATGCTTAGTGTTTGCATGTGTGCTCGATTTCAAGCGGCACCAAAGGAGTCGCATCACTTAGCTGTGAAGCGAATTCTTCGATATTTGGCTCACACCCCAACTCTAGGATTATGGTATCCAAAGGGCTCAGAGTTTGATCTGGTTGGATTCTCGGATGCTGATTATGCTGGTGACAAAGTTGATCGCAAGTCTACATCAGGCACATGTCACTTTCTGGGACGATCACTTGTATGTTGGTCTTCAAAGAAGCAGAACTGTGTATCTCTCTCCACTGCTGAATCTGAATACATTGCTGCTGGATCTTGCTGCGCTCAGCTTCTGTGGATGAAGCAAACACTCAAGGACTATGGAATTCATCTGAAGCAAGTGCCACTTTACTGTGACAACGAAAGCGCCATCAAGATTGCCAACAACCCAGTTCAGAACTCGAAGACAATGCACATTGAAATTCGTCATCACTTTCTCAGAGATCATGTTGTGAAGGAAGACATTGATATCATACACGTCAATACTGAAGAGCAATTGGCAGATATCTTCACCAAGCCCTTGGATGAGAAGAGATTTTGCAAGTTACGGTGTGAGCTAAATATCCTGGAATCCTCAAATGTCCTGTGATCAGGCACACATCCTAACCCTTATGCATATTGATGACTTAGATGTGCAACACACGAAGTAAAGTATATCTTCAATCAATGAAGACATACATTCTAAGTGTGAATACATTAATGTGGAATTTGACTTCGGAGCGCCACGATAATTGTGCACCGTGTCTGGGTCTAATACTTCCTATACGGTGGGTAACGCCACCACCAAACGTTCTATTTTGAAGTGTTTCACTCATGGCGTTACCTTGCAATGTCTTCACATTTGGTTTGGCTTCGATCTCAACTTATCTTCATGATTATCTTCACTATGTTGACTATAGAGATATATATATTAGTGTTCTGTCCTCTACAGCATTCACTTATAGCTATGTCTTCTTGTTGAATCTTTTGAACTAAGTGAATGTGATCGGACCCTAACCTCTCTATGCTTTCTATCTCAAATTCTATCTCTCCAAATCATATGCATTCTATTGAAACTGTCGAATGTCTTCTATGCGTCCTTGTCAGCAGAAGATACAGAGACAACCATTAAGTCCGTTTTCAATGCTCATTCCTCCCGGAGAAGTAGGAACGACCACCCGACAATCAAGGCGTGCGTGGGACATGGAACAAACCCCAAAATTCCGCATAATGGCCATGTGTTCCTCAGATGCGAATCGCCAGGGGCACCTGTGTAATAGCGCAGTGCCGCCCCTGTACCTATAAATACACACTTCACAGCGGTCATTATCTCTTCTTCCACTCTCGCACGAACCCTAGCGCCACCGCTAGCCCTCGACGACGCCGGCGACGAAGCGCTTCGCTGCCGCAACCTCTCCGACACCGTCTTCACACCGACCGCGGACATCGTACTCTCCGCCGTCGTCGTAGGTGTCCTCTGTCGCCAAGTTAGGGCACGGAAGATCGAACTGCTCGGCCTCATCTTCCACTTCGTCTAGCAGTTCTTAGTGTGGTAAATAAAACTTCCTTTTTACAGCACCGTTGATCCTATGGATTTGTCACTTTCTACCACAAGCAGTTTCTATTCACACAAGTTAGATCTCTCTCATACTGCATCTCATAACATGCCTAGTATATTCACTTGTGCTTCACAAAGTAGTTAGATTCCTCACTTGTACTGATCTGTGGATTCGTACAAATCTGGAACCAACTCCTTATCTATGAGTGAATGTCTTCGCACGATGAGGTCAATGTCTTCTAAACTGATTTATCTTAAAAATCTTCTGAGAATGCATATGACCTCTTCCCCTTCCCTCGCACCTTAATGCTGTCACAGGTACATGTCCGTGGGAGAATCCTTTGGTTCTCATAGTATGCATTCATTTGCAGAATTCTTACAGCATCACATAAATTCTCCCGAAGCCAGTTCCTGTTGGTCCAGCAAGCGAAAACCTTTGAAGCCTTTGAACGTGTTGAAGCCTTTCAAGTTAAAGTTTATGGCTTCAGATAAAGCAGCAAGGAAGGGTGGCAGACAACGTCATGGCGGAACATCAAGAGATCTGCCTGATGACCTCTCAAAACTTTACAAGACAGACCCTGAAGAGGATTATAATCTGCGCAAGACCCGAATCCAGTGGATTTGAAGATATTGGGCAGAACAATGGTTCAAATACCGGTTTGTGACCCAAGAATATGCTGAGAAAAATGCCATCAAGAGACCGTGGGGAGACATCCTATACAAGAATCTTCTGCCCAGGTCCAGAGATGAAGCCATTGAACAAGGCTTCTATCCCTGCATGGTCCGTGGGCCACAGCCTGCTGATGCACACCCATCGTCACTACTATGGTGTCGTGACGACAATCTGTTCAAGCGCAACTTCCAGTTTGCCCAGAACTCAGTGAAGCAGAACAAGAAGACTTTGGGGTTAGACTACAACCCTGGTCCCTCAGCACCAAGGGCAGATGGCACACGACATGCAGAACCCAATGTCATTGGTCCTTTCTACAACCTTGAAGGCCTCATCACCCGCATATTAGTTCAAGGGACTGCAGTGAATGAGCCTGCAGCTGACGCTGAATCAGAAGAAGCGCATGCAGTGCCGAAGCCAAAGCAGTTGAAGAAGTCTAAAGCTTCAAAGCCTGCCCCTTCACCAAAAATCTCATGGGCGAAGCCACTGGCAACTGCACCTCCTGAAGACAGTGTGCAGTCCGAAGACTTATCTCGCATCTCCAAGCCCCAGAAGGCCAAGATGCCTCTGCCACACACCGGACAAGAGCTAACTACTGCTGCCATTCTGTGCAATGACGACATTGATCTGTCAAGTGATGAAGATCTAGCAGATGACGCTCTTGAGCAACTCATAAGAGAAAAGAAGAAGCATAAATCTTCAATGATCTGCCTCTCTTTGATGTCGCCATCATCCACAACTTCATTGATGAGTGGTTTGACACGCCAAACATCAGCTTTGAAGATATGCAGCTACCCATTGGCCTAAGTGTCGCCTTCCAAGGCGCCATTGCTTCAGAGCTCGCTATTGCCCAGCGCATTGTTGAACTAAACAAAAGATTGACTATGAAAAGGCTCAGTTCAAGAAGCATATGGCCAGGCTCAGCGTGTAGGAAGTAAAGAACTTCAAGAGTATGATGCACGAGCTCAAGGAAGCCTTTGTAAAGAAACATGCAGAAGCTCAGGGTTCGCGTGAGCACATGTAGACTCTGGCTGAAAGATGTGTGCAAGCCTACAACGAGGCTGAGAAGCGCAAGGCCCTTGGGCATCCTGGCATCGACCCCAGGATGGCCGCAAAGAAGAAGAAGCCTGCTACGGCTGAACCCGAAGCACCAAGGCAGGAAGCAGTTCTGATTGTCTTCCCAACTAGACTGACTGGCTCGAAGCCAAAAAGCCGGTCAACCACTTTAGAGCTCAAGAAGACAAGGACTGCTGAGGCTGAAGCCAGGAAGAGGAAACACTCTGAAGCCTCTCCTACTGCCCCCTCCAAGAAGAAGAGGAAGACCAAGAAAGATTGGGCTGCTCCCATAGAGCCTTTGATAGTTGAACCTATTTCGATGGTCTATCTTGAAGCTGAACGACAACTGACAATCCATGAGCCTGCTTCCACAGAGGCTCATGAAGCTGAAGACTTTCCAGTAGCTGATCCAATCACTGCTGAAGACATTGGTCAACAGGACCATGTAGAAGATGGTGCAGTCCTTCCTCAACGTGAGAACAGCGAACTCATCAGCATTGGTCGTCCACTGACGCCAATTGCACAGGATGCTTCATGGGCGGATCGCCCATAAGAGGAAGAAGACTATGAGGCCCAGCCCACTCAAACTCCACAGGCATCGCCCGTGTTGCGCAGGCTTCGCAAAGGTCCAAGGCCTCAAGTCTCTGCTAAAGACAATCCGGCTGCATCAGCCGCGGAAGAAGAAGTCCCACAAGTTCCCCTGTCCCACCAAGAAGCAGTTCTCAAGGAGAACGTGCTTGTGACCGACCCTCCAGCTCGTCAAGTGGAGGATGAAAATCTTGAGGCTGCCACAACCACCAATGAAGCTAATGTGGAGCCCTCCCCAACAAAGGCTTCAGAAGACAGCGAAGCCACTGATCCTGCCACTTCTGTTCCTGAGTCTGCTGCCGGTCCACAGTTCGACTATCATGTTGAGCACAGGCCTCAGGTACAGAAGCCAATCCCAAGATTGCCAAGGTTCCCAGGTCCTGCATCAGCACCTGGCTCCTTCAATATCAATGGCTTTAGGGCAGACAACACATTCTTCGATAGCTCCAGGAACCCCTACTCAAGGGAAAGGATATCATCTGATCGGTTCTGGAGCTATCCTCAGTGAAGCTATTACTCGTGCATTCTTTACAACCAAGGTCGCATCTTCCCACACAAGCGCCTTGACATTGAAGCCATAGCTGGTCTGCCCTGTCTGGAAGAAGCTTTGGATTGCTTCAAGGAAGTTGGACTGCTGCCGTTTGTTACTGATGAAGAGCATTGGAATGAAGAGATGCTGCTCCAATTCTATGCCACACTTCACATCCATGGGTACAGCAGAGATCCGAAGACTTGGGTCCTGGAGTGGATGACTGGAAACGTTCATCACGAAGCCAATGCATTTGACATCATTGAGCTCACTGGCTTGCCCACTCCAGGCGATCTCTACGAGCATGGCTGTCAGCTGCATAGTGAAGCTATTGAGAGCATCTTTAAGAGGCATGAACCTGATATGAGTCAGATGCTCAGCATGATGAAGCCATTGCCCCAAGATGCTGCTTATCCCATGGAGTTCTTCGTTGAAGACCTTGAGTATTTGCCAAGAACCATCTATCACATCATCAGGCGAACTCTCTAGCCCATCAAGGGGCACTCTCCAAATGCCAAGCTTGAGGGTGCAATGAAGACTTTGGACTTCTATATTCTTCATGGAAAATGCTTTAATGCACAGGACTTATTCATCCGCCAACTTGCTGCATCAGGCTCTGATCTGTTTGGCTTGAAGTTCTACGCCCCATGGGTAATGCGGCTAATTAAACTTCACTCCGATATCTCATATCAGCCATCTGCTCGCAATCATAGGATTTTTCTGCCTGATGTGGATATCTCTACTGAAGCCATCTATCCTGAGCCTGCAAAGGAACCTCTAAGTCTTCAGAATGCAGAGCATCAGAGTTTCTCGCAGAACATTGAAGGAGTTGAAGCAGTCACTCGGGTGTATCCTTTGGCTGGCACTACACGTGAACCACACCCTACGTCCACTGAAGCCACCGATAGTACAACTGCTCCAAGACCCAAGAAGCGCACTCGTGTTCTCAACGACCGAGAGCTTGTTGTGGCTCTTCATCAGAAACAGGATAGGCATCATGACTGGCTGAAGCGTCAGATGAAAAGCCTCGTGGTGGATGTTAATCGCATTCGCAATCTTGCCACCAAGAATGCTTTCGTTGCCCATGAAACCTGTCGCCGCACATGGAAAGGGCTGACGATGATGTGTTCTGAAGATGATCTTCAAGAGGATGGCTTCACTGAGCGATTCAAGTTTGACTCCACACCTCCTCGAAGAGCTGTGCTGCTAGGAACTCCATCCCTTGAAGACTCTGAGTTCTCTTCATCTGCCCCAACAGTGACTGCCAGAGTTATCGAAGATGAAGACGATGCTACTTCACCGCCACCTCCTTTAGCACGCGTCAACTTTGCTCCAAGCTCTTCAGCACCGCCAAACACCACCAACGACCCGGCTACTTCACCTACTCCTCATGGGAACGAGTAGATGCTCTATGTGCGGAAGGAGGTGGTGGTGAAGTAGCATTGTCTTCATCTTCGATAACTCTAGCAGTCACTGTTGCGGGTGCTTTATATTTTGCTTATTGCTTACAACTCTTGTTTTGCTACATTTGGTTCTTTGAGTTGTACCACTTAAACTCGATGGTCGTCTGCTACTTGTCTGCCACTTTGTCTTGCGATGATAAATTCCGCATGTGCGACGATAAATTCCGCACTTAGATCATTCTGCAGACGTCCATTTTCCATTATGCATTGTCATTATCTTCATATACATTCACATGCATAGTGGATTGTCATCATAAGTTGAAGTGGATCTCCACAAGTACAACCTGCCACGTGCATTTGCATTCCAAAAGCAAATTACTTATATGCACATCTTCAGGGGGAGCCCTTGCAACTTATGAAGACAATTCCTTATCCTTTACAATTTCACAGATTATATTCCCCATTGAAAACTTCAACTAGTTTGTCATCAATCACCAAAAAGGGGGAGATTGTAAGTGCATCTAGTGCCACCCCTAGTTGGTTTTGGAGTATTGACGACAAACCTAGTTGAGGGACTAATGTGTTTGTGAGAATTGCAAGATAACACAGGTAGAAGTCCCTCATTGATTCGGTTTTCCTACCAGAGATGACCCCTAAAAATGTATGAAGACATTGAAGTCAAAGGTGGTATATGAAGATATTCACATTTGAAGACTATGACAAGAGAAGACACCACATGAAGCCTATGGAGCTCAAAGACTTAGATCTTTCATAGTTCTTTTTCTTTTGTGTTGAGTCATAGGAACCACCGTACTGTTAAGTGGGGTCCAAGAGAACCAGTCAGAATGACTGAAGTGATGCCTAACCAAAAACCTATGTCTTCGAGTGAAGACTATGAGAGCGAATCTTGTCCAGAGTCGGACAAGTCAGCTTTGCTTGTAGCCCAAGTAAAGTTGCCGTGTGAGTTTGAAATCTGACCGTTGGTACACGTGTCAGTTCCTTAGTGACCCGGGGTCATTTCGGACAAATTAGGTCGGGTTGCCAAGTGGCTATAAATAGCCCACCCCCTACAACCATAAATGGTTGGCTGCTTAGATTGAGAGTACGGCTTTTGTCGTTTGAGAGCAACCCACCTCGAAGCCTTTGAGAGAGAATTCCTTGCGAGGATAAAGCCCTAACCACCCAGAGCCAAAGAGAATTAGGCATCACTTAAGTCTTCTTGTCTGTGTGATCTGAAGACTTATTACACTTGAGGATTGTGCATCCTCCAGCCGGTTAGGCGTCGCGTTCTGAGCATCCAAGAGACATTGTGGATTGCCGGTGAACGAAGTCTGTGAAGGTTTGGGAGTCTACCTTGAAGACTTACCAGAGTGATTGGGCGAGGTCTGTGTGACCTTAGCTCAAGGGGAATACGGTAAGGACTTGGTGTCCTGAGCTGCGTGTTCAGGACTGGGTGTCCGGGACTGTCTGTCCTAAGGTTTAAATACCTAGCCGCCCTAACCAGACGTACAGTTGTCACAGCAACTGGAACTGGTCCAACAAATCAATGTCTTCAGCGTGTCACTGGTTTCATCTTCCCTTCCCTTTACTTACTGTTGCTCCCTGTGAAGTCATTGTATGTTTGCACTATCTTTTGTCTTCACTGAGTGACTGCATGTTCTGTATGGCTTCATAATATCTTCCTACCTGATCCTTACTACATTGCTGCTATTAAGTCATTGTGCTTTCACTCTATTGAATACTTGACTATGGCTTGCCTAGTGTAGTCTACCTTCCGCTGCATGGTAATAGGTTTATTTCTATCGTTTGTCTTCATAACTTCTACGTTTTTAAGACTTTCATAAAATTTGCCTATTCACCCCCCCCTCTAGTCGATATAACGCACTTTCACCAGCCCCGCACATAACGCGAGGCGGTTTCTTGACACGTCTTGTCAAATTAGAGATCGTGCTCCCCTTATTACGGGATTCTCATCAATATGGACGTGGGTAACCCAACCGTGCCATCAATTACGACGCTTGGGGGTTAAGTGAGTTTTACCAGGAAAGTGGGGGCGCATAGTCTAGTCCGCCCTTATAAAGGGATAAGATCTCACCTTTTTCTACCCACGACTTCTTCCTCCTTGCTCATCCATTCTCGCGCACTCGAGCTCCATCGCCCAAGTCCGCGTCCTCCTCCTCAACTCTCTCCAAACATGTCCGGAGCAGGAGGCAAGTGGATGGCCTCCTCCGTCACGGAGGGGCACATCAGAAAGTTGTGTGGAGCCGGATACTTAGCTGCGAACATCGCGCACCAGCTGCCAGCCGCGAGGCAGGTCATCCCTACCCCAGAACCTCACGAGAGGGTGGTCTTCCTCCACCACTTCGTCCGCGGACTGGGGTTTCGCCTCCATCCATTTGTCCGCGGCCTCATGTTCTACTATGGGCTGGACTTTCATGATCTGGCCCCGAACTTCATCCTCAACATCTCGGCATTCATCATCGTGTGCGAGGCCTTCCTCCACATCCGGACCCACTTTGGCCTGTGGCTGAAGACCTTCAATATCAAGCCAAAGGCAGTGGGCGGCCAACAAGCGGAATGCGGCGGAGCCATGGTGGGCAAGATGCCCAACGTTACATGGCTCGAGGGCTCCTTCGTGGAGACCATAAAGGGGTGGCAATCGGGGTGGTTCTACATCACCGAGCCGCGCGACGCCAACTGGGTGGCGGCCCCCAAGTTTTGATCTGGAATCCCCACATGGCTTACTTCCTGGAAGGAGAAGGGCATGTCCTGAGGTTCATAGGTGGAGCTGGATGGACTCCAGAAATGTATCCGGAACATGACAAGCAAGAAACTTAAGCTTGTCAACATAGTCCGGGTCATGCCCTTCTGTCGAATCCTCCCGTGTCAACAACGGGATTTCAACTTATGGGAGTTCGACCTGGCCTGGCACTAGACTCTAAGCGAGCTCTTCAACACGACACACAAAGACGTCTGGAGGGTGCTGTTCAAGGGCGCCGAGGTCCCTCCCTCTCTTACTGAGGACCATGGGCTAAACGCGAAGCGCCCTGCGCATTCGGTAAGTTCTGTACGTAGGGCATTTATTTCCCATAGCTTAAACATGTGCGGGATCTAAGCTCCCATGCCTTTGACAGGACTGGGTGGAGACGTCGGAGCAGATTAACTGTCCGGCCCCTCTACCCGAAGACACTGCGCACGCTCTCCTGACGGAGATGCTAACTCCGGCTCCTTATGAGGTGCCGGATAAGACCAAGAAGAAGGCCAAGGGAACCCGAAAGAGTTCCCGGCGCAGGGTGGTATCAGACTCATCGTCTGATAACTCCACGGTGCACTCCTCCCATGACAACGAGGAGGAAGATGAAGATGCTCCCCCTCCAGCCGGGGGAGACAAGAAAAGGAAGGCCGCCCCCACCGGGGAGGCCTAAGGGTCCAAGAAGGGAAGGACTCTTCTTCCGGACTGCTCTTCCACCGCCGCCGAGGACGAAGACGAGTGGCTGCTCAGGGTTTAAGCTTATGAAGCAACGCATAAACTAGGGTTTAAGCTTCTGTCACTCTAGCAACCCATCATCTACTTATTACTTGGCAGTGCCTTCCTCTAGGCCCAAAGAATGGTGAAGTTTCATGTAGTCGATGTTCACATGACACCACTAGAGGAAAGACAACATACATCTCATCAAAATATCGAACAAATACGAAATTCACATGACTACTTATAGCAAGACTTCTCCCATGTCCTCGGGAACAAACGTAACTACTCACAAATCATATTCATGTTCATAATCGGAGGGGTATTAATATGCATAAAGGATCTGAACATATGATCTTCCACCAAATAAACCAACTAGCATCAACTACAAGGAGTAATCAACACTACTAGCAACCCACAGGTACCAATCTGAGGCTTTGGGACAAAGATTGGATACAATAGATGAACTATGGTTTGAGATGAGATGGTGCTGGTGAAGATGTTGATGGAGATTGACCCCCTCCCGATGAGAGGATCGTTGGTGATGATGATGGTGATGTTTTCCCCTCCCGGAGGGAAGTTTCCCCGGCAAAATAGCTTCGCCGGAGCCCTAGATTGGTTCCGCCAAGGTTCCGCCTCGTGGCGGTGGAGTTTTGTCCCGTGAGCTAGCTTATGACTTTTTTCCTCCACGAAAGACCTCATATAGCAGAAGATGGGCATCAGAGGGCTGCCAGGGGGCCCACGAGGCAGGGGGCGCGCCCAGGAGGGTAGGGCACGCCCCCCACCCTCGTGGATGGTGGGTGGCCCCCCTATGTTACTTCTTTCGACCAATATTTTTTATATATTCTGAAACTTGCTCCCATGAAGTTTCAGGACTTTTGGAGTTGTGCAGAATAGGTCTCTAATATTTGCTCATTTTCCATCCCAGAATTCCAGCTACCGGCATTCTCCCTCTTCATGTAAACCTTGTAAAATAAGATAGAATAGGCATAAGTATTGTGACATAATGTGTAATAACAGCCCATAATGCAATAAATATTGATATAAAAGCATGATGCAAAATGGACGTATCACCTGCCCCTCCTTATATAAGTTGAAGGGGTGGGTTACATGACTAGTCCTAGTAGGATTAGGATTACTCTATTACAAGTGGAGTCCTAGTCTTGCTTCCTTTGTAAGGGAATATTCCTTATGCTTTCATCTTAAGCCGGCCCACAAGAACATAAGTCGGACTTCCCACGAGTCGCCTTTTGGGCCACCGGGTCTTGTCGCTCCTCTGACCCGCCTGCCGAGTTACCAATAAGTGAACAGGCCTAGACGGGTCATCAGTGAGTGGAGAGATCCGGGCGGGTCACTTCGTGAATCGCCAAGTTAAGGCGGGTCATTAGTGAGTCACCAAGTCCAGCCGGGTCATACCGCGGGGTATATCCCCGACAGGTCCAGACTTGGGCTTCTTCCCGGGAGTGACAACTTGCTTGCCATTCTTCTTGAAGTTCCCCTTCTTTCCCTTGCCCTTTTTCATGAAACTAATGGTCTTGTTAACCATCAACACTTGATGCCCCTTCTTGATTTCTACCTCCGCAGCCTTTAGCATTGCGAAGAGCTCGGGAATTGTCTTATCCATCCCTTGCATATTATAGTTGATCATGAAGCCTTTGTAGCTTGGTGGCAGTGATTGAAGAACTCTACCAATAACACTATGATCCAGAAGATTAACTCCCAGCTGAGTCAAGTGGTTATGATACCTAGACATTTTGAGTACGTGTTCACTGGCAGAAATGTTCTCCTCCATCTTGCAGCTATAGAACTTGTTGGAGACTTCATATCTCTCAACTCGGGCATTTGCTTGAAATATTAACTTCAACTCCTAGAACATCTCATATGGTCCATGACGTTCAAAATGTCTTTGAAGTCCAGATTCTAAGCCATAAAGCATGGCACACTGAACTATAGAGTAGTCATCAGACCGCGTCTACCAGACGTTCAAAGCGTCTGCATTAGCAAGAGGGGGCTTGTCACCTAGTGGTGCATCAAGGACATAATTCTTCTGTGTAGCAATGAGGATAATCCTCAAGTTACATACCCAGTCTGTGTAGTTGCTACCATCATATTTCAACTTAGCTTTCTCTAGGAACGCATTAAAATTCAAGGGAACGGTAGCACGGGCCATTGATCTACAACATAGATATGCAAAAACTATCAGGACTAAGTTCGTGATAAATTAAGTTCAATTAATCAAATTACTTAAGAACTCCCACTTAGATAGACATCCCTCAAGTCATCTAAATGATCATATGATCCATATCAACTAAACCATGCCCGGTCATCACATGAGATGGAGTAGTTTTCAATGGTGAACATCTCTGTGTTGATCATATCTACTATATGATTCACGTTCGACCTTTCGGTCTGCAGTGTTCCGAGGCAATGTCTATACATGCTAGGCTCATCAAGTTTAACCCGAATATTAATACGTCCATTTTGCATCATGCTTTTATATCGATATTTATTGCATTATGGGTTGTTGTTACGCATTATGTCACAATAATTATGCCTTTTCTCTCTTAATTTGCAAGGTTTACATGAAGAGGGAGAATGCCGGCAGATGGAATTCTGAGATGGAAAAGGAGCAAATATTAGGGACCTATTCTGCACAACTCCAAAAGCCCTGAAACTCCAAGAAAGTCAGTTTTGGAATATATAAAAAATATTGAGCGAAGAAAGCACCAGAGGGGGGGCGCCCTACCCCCTGGGCGTGCCCCCTGCCTCATGGGCCACCTGGAAGGCCCCCGATGCCCATCATCTGCTATAAGGTGTCTTTTGCCCTGAAAAAATCAGAAGGAAGCTTTCGGGACGAAGCGCCATCGTCTCAAGGCGGAACCTTGGCGGAACCAATCTAGGGCTCCGGCGGAGTTGTTTTGCCAGGGAAACATCCCTTCGGAAGGGGAAAATCGTCACCATTGTCATCACCATCGATCCTCTCATCGGGACGGGGTCAATCTCCATCAACATCTTCACCAGCACCATCTCCTCTCAAACCCTAGTTCATCTCTTGTATCTGACATTTGTCTCAAAACCTCAGATTGGTACCTGTGGGTTGCTAGTAGTGTTGATTACTCCTTGTAGTTGATGCTAGTTGGTTTATTTGATGGAAGATTATATGTTCAGATCCTTTATGCACATTAATACCCCCATGATTATGAACATGAATATGATTTGTGAGTAGTTACGTTTGTTCCTGAGGACATGGGAGAAGTCTTGCTATAACTAGTCATGTAAATCGTTCGATATTTTGATGAGATGTATGTTGTCTTTCCTCTAGTGGTGTTATGTGAACGTAGACTACATGATACTTCACCATTGTTTGGGCCTAGGCGAAGGCATTGGGAAGTAATAAGTAGATGATGGGTGTCAGGACCCCGATTCCAAGTCACATCGATCTAGCCGGTAACACCTCATATCACTTTGCGGCCTCACGCACGGTACCCCACGGGTGTCGCCTTACCATGGCCCGGGACCGTTTGCGCCTTTTGGCTCACGTATATGATAGTGTCGCTAGCATCCATATGACAGAGAACCCACGCCGACATGGCTAGTCGTGAACCCAAAGCGGCACAGACCTATGGAGACAAGCATACATGAATCACATCGAGCATGTCGGTCATCAGCGAGTGATTCCGGGCTGTAGCACTGGGCTAACAGGACTCCGGGGAACCCAGGCTGTAGCAGGCTAGGCAGGACTCCGGAAATCACCGCGTGACATTTCCCCGAAGGGACAGACATAGGAACGAAGTGAAACACATGCCGGCCAGTCAAGTGTCCTGAACAGTAGTGCTGGGCTAGCAGGACTCCGGTGAACCGGGCTGTAGCGGACTACTATGGCTCGAGGAGCACTAGACTACATTTCCCCATAAGAAAGACTGCCAAGGATAAACAACTAGATTGTCAGATCCCACTCATACCAAGCATTTCAATCATACACACAATATGCCCGATATGAGTACATACAACATGGCATCACAACAAAACTCTACAATTCAAGTACTTTATTTAAAGGCTCCAGGGAGCCATACATAGCATGTTCATACAGATAGGGGTCACATGACCTGACACTCAAGTCATACAAACACACAAGCACATGCGGAAGCAGCTAATCTGAGTACAGACTCTAGAAAGAAAGAAGGCTTCTCGAAGCCTGTCTATCTACATAGGGCCCTCCATGGTCAGGATCACCACCTGGGTGGCTAGTCACTCGTCGACGTCAAGGTCTACATAAAACCCATCGGAGGGGGCAGTGTTGTCGTCTGAAAACAATAAATAAGCAAACATGAGTACAAAGGTACTCAGCAAGTCTTACATCAGAACCTACTATACATGCTTATTCTCAAGAAGGCGGTGGGGTTGATGCAGCAAGCCAGCTTTGACTCTTGGCTAAGCTATCCTACGGAACTTCACTAGTAAAATAGTTTTCGCACACGAGTCCACTACTCACCAACACAATACACCACCGTGGATCCTCCCTCGTCATCCTACGAGAGGGCCATCCTCGGTACTCACACTTATCTTGAGTCTTTTAGTAGTATTCATTAACTTGTCTATGAACTGTATAGGCAACCAAGTAGTCCTTTACCGCGGACGCGGCTATTCGAATAGTTTTATACCCTGTAGGGGTGTACTTCGTCATACACGCTTTCACCACTTACCGCCGTTTACACGACATGTACTCGGCAACCTTCAAGCGGAAGCCCAACGAGGGTGTCGGCCACCGGCCTACCTAAACACTTAAGCCTCTAGTCCAGGTTTATCGCCTATCCAGGTTCCATCCGCAGGGAGTCCGGCCGAGGTTTCCACATACGGGCCCCGAACGATGTGAACAGGGTTCCCGAGACACCAAACGGGTGACTCGGTACACCGTGCCACGGTGTATCTACCGTAACATAGCCCACCCCGAGGGTCAGCGCTACGCACGACCGCCAACACATAACCTACAAGCACCAGAAACTATTTGCAACTCCTGGACAGAGTACTAGGGTGGTTAAGAAGCCGAGAGGGTCAATTAAGGATCCCAATGCATGGTAGTAGCTGAATCTTAAATCACACATACAGATCTCAGTTCTTAGGGACGGCCTCAATGAAACAACCCACCATGTACTCCTACATGGCCTCTCATCGATACCTTTACCAAAACATGTTCCACGCATCCCTCACATTACCGACATAAGCATTTCACTCTAGCCCATCACCCAGATGAACCAGACCTGACACAACTCTAAGGCATAGCAAGGTAGGAATCACATACATGGCTCAATCAACTCCTACACATGCTAGTGGGTTTCATCTAGTTACTGTGGCAATGACAGGTCATGCAGAGGATAAGGGTTCAACTACCGTAGCACACAGTAGTTTGAATCGCGTTGTCTTAATGCAGTACACAAGATCGGAAGCGAGAACATGGGTTTGTATCGGAATGATCAATGGTTGCTTGCCTGATGGAGTGGTAGTGGGATACTGCCCTTCAGTTGGATACTCGTGAATATCCTCGAAGGCAGAACCTACCATGAAGAACACATCATAATACAATCAACACATGACGATATGCAACAATATGATGCATGCTATGACATGGCAATATGAATGTGTCTTGGCCTAATGCAAGTTATATTAGAAAGGAATGAACTCATTTGAATCAAAGATTCAAATATTAGCTCATTAAACATGGCCTTAATAGTGCATTTCCTTATTCTGCTTAAACAGCAAGGTAAACTTGTTTTGTCATGCATGAAACCATTACAAATGGATAGATTGAATTTTTCTGATAATTTTTCATATATAATTTATCTCATTTGGAGCTATGGTTGAATTTCTATGAATTTTTGAAGTTTGAACTATTTTCTGGAATTTCCTGAATAAGAATAAATCCAGAAAATCAATTACTGCGTCAGCATTGCGTCAGGGTGACGTCAGCAGGTCAAAGGCGCCAGCCCAGGTCAAACCTGACTGGTGGGCCCCTTCTGTCAGCCTCTCAGCTAATTAGCAAAATTAGATTAACACTAATTAGTTGTCAGTGGGGCCTGGGCCCACATGTCAGTGACTGATTTAATTAAAATTAATTAAGACTAATCCTAATTTAGTTAGCCGACCGGCCCCACCTGTCATAGACTCAGGGGGGTCTTCCTGGGCCCACCCAGGGGTCAAACTGGGTCAACTCGCCGGCGGCTCGACGCCGGCGAGGCCCGAGACGGCGGAGGGCTTCGGATTTGGTCCTCCGGTGACCAAATCGACGGCGGAGACGTGCTACGCGTAGCTGGGGCTCGTGCGCATCTAGTGGGGCAAGTGGGAGGAGCTGGGGTGGAGCGAGCTCGCCGGAATCGAGCTCGTGGCGGCGGCCGGGGTTCGGGCAAGGTCGGTTTCGATGCTACGGTGCACGGGAGGGAGAACTGGGGGTGGCTACGGGTTCCTTGTGCTGTACTGAGCACGGTGAGGCGCTCCGTTGTGGGCTTACACGGCTGTGGCCACGGCTGCGCCATGGCCGGCAGCGAGAAGCGCTCGGGCTCGAAGGGGGCGGTGGCTACGAGGCGTAATCGAGCACGGGAACTAGGGGAAGGAAGAGGAGCTCACAGCGGAGTCGGAGAGGGGGTCAGCGAGCTCAGGGAGGTCCTGGCGGTGGCAAATCGACCGGAGATGGCTCGGGTGCCCGGGGTTGAAGACGAGGGCGAAGGCGGCGATGCAGGTCCTCCGGCGATGCGTGGCTCGGTGGGGAGGACAAGGGAGTCGAGGCGGAGCTAATGGGCTCGTCGGAGGGGCGAGGGGGTGTCTGTGGTGGCAACTACGGCGATCGGCGGCGAGGTACGCGCTCGGCCGTCGCGGGAGAGAGAGAGGGAGACGAGGGGGAGAGTGAGCGAGTGCGAGAGGGAGACGTGGGGGTCGCGTGGTACTTCAGGGCGTCTCCCGGGCGTCGGCGGAAGCAGGAGGTGGCCGGCGTGTGGCCGCGGGCGCCGGCCACGCGCTCCGCGTCCTTCTGGCGCGAGGAGGACGACGACTGGCAGCGCCAGCAGGCTGGGCCGAGCCAGGTGGCTGGGCCAGCACAGGTAAGGCCCAGGTGGTCTTTCTTCTCTCTCTTTTTTGATTTTTGTTTCTGTTTTCTATTAAACTGCAACTGTTTAGCTTTAGATAAAATACTAAAACGTTTCCAAAAATCCTGAAAATAAATGTGGCCTCTGTTTAGATTATTTCCAACAGGAAACATTTATTCCCAGAATTATTTGAGCATTTGGATTATTTTATAGCATTTAAATGCCCAAATTCAAATACTTATGATTTAATTCAATGACCTTCTGTTGACCTAGAAAATTGTGCACCAATTTTGCCAGAGGTTCTAACCTAAGACAAAGAGGGTGAACTTTTTAGAAGGGCATTTCAGGTTCATTGAAAATATTTTTAGTAAACCCTAGTTGTTTCCAGGGGGTGTTGGGGGTTTCTGCCTTCCCCATTTCAAATTTAAAAGAAATTTAAACATGATGCACATTCTAATGCTTGAACTAGCTAGGGTGTGACAATGGGTTGCTAGAGTGACAGAAGCTTAAACCCTAGTTTATGTGTTGCTTCGTAAGGGGCTGATTTGGATCCATATGTTTCATGCTATGCTAAGGTTTACCTTAATTCTTCTTTCATAGTTGCGGATGCTTGCGAGGGGGGTTAATCATAAGTGGGATGCTTGTCAAAGGAAGGGCAGTACCCAAGCACTGGTCCACCCACATATCAAATTATCAAAGTAACGAACGCGAATCATATGAGCGTGATGAAAACTAGCTTGACGATAATTCCCATGTGTCCTCGGGAGCGCTTTCCTTTATATAAGAGTTTGTCTAGGCTTGTCCTTCGCTACAAAAAGGATTGGGCCACCTTGCTGCACCTTGTTTACTTTTGTTACTTGTTACCCGTTACAAATTACCTTATCACAAAACTATCTATTATCGATAATTTCAGTGCTTGTAGAGAATACCTTACTGAAAACTGCTTGTCATTTCCTTCTGCTCCTCGTTGGGTTCAACACTCTTACTTATCGAAAGGACTATGATAGATCCCCTATACTTGTGGGTCATCAAATATTCCGCATGTGCAAAACTATCTTGCACCCGTTGTATGTGAATGTAGAGCTTATCACACCCGATCATCACATGGTGTCTCGGCACGACGAACTGTTGCGACGGTGCATACTCAGGGAGAACACTTATACCTTGAAATTTTAGTGAGGGATCATCTTATAATGCTATCATCGTACAAAAGCAAAATAAGATGCATAAAAGATAAACATCACATGCAATCAAAATATGTGACATGATATGGCCATCATCATCTTGTGCCTTTGATCTCCATCTCCAAAGCACCGTCATGACTTCCATCGTCACCGGCTTAACACCTTCATCTCCATCGTAGTGTCGTCGTCGTCTCGCCAACTATTGCTTCTACAACTATCGCTAACACATAGTGATAAAGTAAAGCAATTACATGGCGATTGCATTTCATGCAATAAAGCGACAACCATAAGGCTCCTACCAGTTGCCGATAACTTTTACAGAACATGATCATCTCATACAACAACGTATATCACATCATGTCTTGACCATATCACATCACAACATGCCCTGCAAAAACAAGTTAGACGTCCTCTACTTTGTTGTTGCAAGTTTTACGTGGCTGCTATGGGCTTCTAGTAAGAACTGTTCTTACCTACGCATCAAAACCACAATGGTGTTTCGTCAAGTTTGTTGTTTTAACCTTTAACAAGGACCGGTTGTAGTCAAATTCGATTCAACTAAAGTTGGAGAAACAGACACCCGCCAGCCACCTTTATGAAAAACTAGTTGCATGTCTGTCGGTGGAACCGGCGTCATGAACGTGGTCATGTAAGGTTGGTCCGGGCCGCTTCATCCAAAAGTACCATCGAATCAAAATAAGACGTTGGTGGTAAGCAGTATGATTATCACCGCCCACAACGCTTTGTGTTCTACTCATGCATATCATCTACGCATAGACCTGGCTCTGATGCCACTGTTGGGAAACATAGCATGCAATTTCAAAAAATGTCCTACACTCACGCAAGATCTATCTAGGAGATGCATAGCAATGAGAGGGGGATAGTGTGTCCACATACCCTCGTAGACCGAAAGCGGAAGCGTTTGACAACGCAGTTGATGTAGTCGAACTTCTTCTTGTTCCGACCGATCAAGTACCGAACGTACGACACCTCCGAGTTCTGCACATGTTTAGCTCGATGACGTCCCTCAAACTCTTGATCCAACAAAGTGTCGAGGGAGTGTTCCATCAGCACGACGGCGTGGTGACGGTGATGGTGAATTGATCCGCGCAGGGCTTTGCCTAATCACTACATGAATATGATCGAAGGCATAAATTGTGGAGGGGGCACCGCACACGGCTAACAATGTTTGTCGTGTGTTCTAGGTGCCCCCTCCCCACATATATAGGTGGGAGGGGGAGGGGGACAGCCATGGGGCACCCCAAGTAGGAGGAATCCTACTTGGGGCCTTGTCCAATTCGCCCCCCTCCCCTTTACCATCTTTTCCGGAGAGGGAAGGAAAGGGTAGAGAGGAGGGAAGGAAGGGGGACGCCGAATTGCCTACCTTCATTCTCTCTTCCCCTTTTCCTTTCCCCTTCTGATATGTCTCCAACGTATCTATAATTTTTGATTGTTCCATGCTATTATATTATCTATTTTGGATGTTAATGGGCTTTATTTTACACTTTTATATTATTTTTGGGACTAACCTACTAACCTAAGGCCCAATGCAAATTGCTGTTTTTTTGCATATTTCAGTGTTTCGTAGAAAAGGAATATCAAACGGAATCCAAACGGAATGAAACCTTCGGGAGAGCTATTTTTGGAACAAACGTGATCCAGAGGACTTGGAGTGGACGTCAAGCAATCAACGAGGAGTCCAAGACGCAAGGGGGGGCGCCTACCCCCTAGGCCCGCCCTCCCCCCCCGTGGGCCCCTTGTGGCTCAACCGACCTACTTCTTCCTCCTATATATACTCATATACCCCGAAAACATCCAGGAGCACCATGAAACCCTATTTCCACTGTCGCAACCTTATGTACCCAAGAGATACCATCTTGGGGCCTTTTCCGGAGCTCCGTCGGAGGGGGCATCAATCACGGAAGGCCTCTACATCAACTCCATGGCCCCTCCGATGATGTGTGAGCAGTTTACTTCAGACCTTCGGGTCCATAGTTATTAGCTAGATGGCTTGTTCTCTCTTTTTGGATCTCAATACAATGTTCTCCTCGATCTTCTTGGAGATCTATTCGATGTAACTCTTTTTGCGGTGTGTTTGTCGAGATCCAATGAATTGTGGGTTTATGATCAAGTCTATCTATGAACAATATTTGATTCTTCTCTGAAATCTTTTATGTATGATTGGTTATCTTTGCAAGTCTCTTCGAATTATCAGTTTGGTTTGGCCTACTAGATTGATGTTCCTTGCAATGGGAGAAGTGCTTGGCTTTGGGTTCAATCTTGCGGTGCTCGATCCCAGTGAAAAGAAAGGGAAATGACATGTATTGTACTGTTGCCATCAAGGATAACAAGATGGGGTTTATATCATATTGCTTGAGTTTATCCCTCTACATCATGTCATCATACCCAATGCGTTACTCTGTTCTTATGAACTTAATACTCTAGATGCATGATGGATAGCGGTCGATGTGTGGAGTAATAGTAGTAGATGCAGGCAGGAGTCGGTCTACTTGTCACGGACGTGATGCCTATATACATGATCATGCCTAGATATTCTCATAATTATTCGCTTTTCTATCAATTGCTCGACAGTAATTTGTTCACCCACCGTAATACTTATGCTATTTTGAGAGAAGCCACTAGTGAAACCTATGGCCCTCGGGTCTATTCTCCATTATATTAATCTTCCGTCAACAAGCTATTTCTATTACCTTTTATTTTGCAATCTTTACTTTTAGTCTTTATCATAAAAATACCAAAAATATTATCTCATCATCTCTATTAAATCTCACTCTCGTAAGTGACCGTGAAGGGATTGACAACCCCTTTATCGCGTTGGTTGCGAGGTTCTTATTTGTTTGTGTAGGTACGAGGGACTTGCATGTGGCCTCCTACTGGATTGATACCTTGGTTCTCAAAAACTGAGGGAAATACTTACGCTACTTTGCTGCATCACCCTTTCCTCTTCAAGGGAAATCCAACGCAGTGCTCAAGAGGTAGCAAGAAGGATTGCTGGCGCCGTTGCCGGGGAGTCTACGCACAAGTCAAGACATACCAAGTACCCATCACAAACTCTTATCCCTCGCATTACATTATTTGCCATTTGCATCTCTTTTTCCTCTCCCCCACTTCACCCTTGCCGTTTTATTCGCCCTCTTTTTCCGTTCCCCTTCTCTTTTCTAGTTCGTCTCTTTTTGCTTGTTTCTTGTTTTCTTGTGTGTTGGATTGCTTGCTTGTCACGATGGCTCAAGATAATACTAAATTGTGTGATTTTTCCAATACCAAAAATAATGATTTTATTAGCACTCTGATTGCTCCTCTTACCGATGCTGAATCTTGTGAAATTAATGATGCTTTGCTGAATCTTGTCATGAAAGATCTATTTTCCGGCCTTCCTAGTGAAGATGTCGTTACCCATCAAAGCAACTTTGTTGATTTATGTGATATGCAAAAGAATAAAGATGTGGATAATGATATTGTTAAACTGAAGCTATTCCCGTTTTCTCTTAGAGATCGTGCTAAAACTTGGTTTTCGTGTTTGCCTAAAAATAGTATCGATTCATGGAATGAGTGCAAAGATGCTTTTATCTCTAAGTATTTTCCTCCCGCTAAGATCATCACTCTTAGAAACGATATTATGAATTTTAAGCAACATGATCATGAACATGTTGCACAAGCTTGGGAGAGGATGAAATTAATGATACGTAATTGCCCTACACATGGTTTGAATCTTTGGATGATTATACAAAATTTTACGCCGGATTGAACTTTGCTTCTGGAAATCTTTTAGATTCGGCCGCGGGAGGCACTTTTATGGAAATCACTTTAGGAGAAGCTGATAAACTCCTAGATAATATTATGGTTAATTATTCTCAATGGCATACTAAAAGATCTACTAATAAAAAGGTGCATGCTATAGAAGAAATCAATGTTTTGAGTGGAAAGATGGATGAGCGTATGAAATTGTTTGCTAATAAGAGTGTCCCTTCTGATCCTAATGATATGCCTTTGTCTACTTTGATTGAGAATAATAATGAATCTATGGATGTCAATTTTGTTGGTAGGAACCATTTTGGTAATAACGCGTATAGAGGTAATTTTAATCCTAGGTCGTTTCCTAGTAATTCCTCTAATAATTATGGTAATTCCTAAAATAATTCTTATAGAAATTATAATAAGATGCCCTCTGATTTTGAATCTAATATTAAAGAATTTATTAGTTCGCAAAAGAGTTTCAATGCTTTGATTGAAGAAAAAATTTCTAAGATTGATGAGTTGGCTAGGAACATGGATAAAATTTCTCTTGATGTTGATTCTTTGAAACTTAGATCTATTCCACCTAACCATGATATCAATGAGTCTCTCAAACCTATGAGAATTTCCATTGATGAGTGCAAAGAAAGAACCGCTAGGATGCGTGCTAAAAAAGATTGCTTTGTGAAAGTGTGTTCTTCTAGTTTCTATGATAATAATGATGAAGATCTAAAAGTTATTGATGTGTCCCCTATTAAATCTATTTTTTTGAAATATGAATCTTGATAATGAAGGGACTGGAGATGAGTCAACTTTAGTTAGAAGGTGTCCCAATGATTCGGAGTTTTTAGATCTTGATGCAAAAATTGATAAAAGTGGGATTGGAGAGGTCAAAACTTTACATAGCAATGAACCCACTATCTTGGATTTCAAGGAATTTAATTATGATAATTTCTATTTGATTGATTGTATTTCCTTGTTGCAATCTGTGCTAAATTCTCCGCATGCTTATAGTCAAAATAAAGCTTTTACTAAACATATCATTGATGCTTTAATGCAATCTTATGAAGAAAAGCTTGAATTGGAAGTTTCTGTCCCTAGAAAACTATATGATGAGCGGGAACCTACTATTAAAATTAAATATCATGAATGCTTTGCTTTATGTGATTTGGGTGCTAGTGTTTCCACGATTCCTAAAACTTTGTGTGATTTGCTAGGTTTCCATGAATTTGATGATTGCTCTTTAAACTTGCATCTTGCGGATTCCACCATTAAGAAACCTATGGGAAGAATTAATGATGTTCTTATTTTTGCAAATAGGAATTATGTGCCCTTATATTTCATTGTTCTTGATATTGATTGCAATCCTTCATGTCCTGTTATTCTTGGTAGACCTTTCCTTAGAATGATTGGTGCAATTATTGATATGAAAGAAGGGAATATTAGATTCCAATTTCCGTTAAGGAAGGGAATGGAACACTTTACTAGAGAAAATTAAATTACCTTATGAATCTATTATGAGAGCCACTTATGGATTGCATACCAAAGATGACAATACCTAGATCTATCCTTGCTTTTATGCCTAGCTAGGGGCGTTAAACGATAGCGCTTGTTGGGAGGCAACCCAATTTTATTTTTATTTCTTGATTTTTGATTCTGTTTAGTAATAAATAATTCATCTAGCCTCTTTTTAGATGTGGTTTTATGCTTTTAATTAGTGTTTGTGCCAAGTAGAACCTTTGGGAAGACTTGGGGGAAGTCTTTGCGATCTTGCTGTAAAAAACAGAAACTGTAGTGCTCATGAGATTTGCTGCCATTTTTTACTGGAGAGTGCTATTTAGTTACTTATTTTATCAGAGGATTAATAGATAAATTCCTCATGTCCATAAATTTATTTTATAATTTTTGGGGTTCCAGAAGTATTTGAAACCTACAGATTACTACAGACTGTTCTGTTTTCGACAGATTCTGTTTTTCGTGTGTTGTTTGCTTATTTTGATGAATCTATGGCTAGTAATAGAGTTTATGAACCATATAAAAGTTGTAATACAGTAGGTTTAACACCAATATAAATAAATAATGAGTTAATTACAGTACCTTGAAGTGGTGTTTTGTTTTCTTTTACTAACGGAGCTCACGAGATTTTCTTTTAAGTTTTGTGTTGTGAAGTTTTCAAGTTTTAGGTAAAGATTTGATGGATTATGGAACAAGGAGAGGCAAGAGCCTAAGATTGGGGATGCCCAAGGCACCCCAAGGTAAAATACAAATATAACCAAAAGTCTAAGCTTAGGGATGCCCTAGATTTGAGTCTCTGCTTTTTAGTTTACCACAATCATCCTTGTTGTACACACCTTTTGGGAGAGACACACATGAATCAGAATTTATTAGAATACTCTATGTGCTTCACTTATACCTTTTGAGCTAGATAATTTTGCTCTAGTGCTTCGCTTATATCTTTTAGAGCACGGTGGTGGTTTTATTTTGTCGAAATTATTGATCTCTCATGCTTCAATTATATTATTTTGAGAGTCCCTTAAAAAAGCATGGTAATTTTCTTTGGTTATGAATTTAGTCCTAATATGATAGGCATCCAAGATCGGTATAATAAAAACTATCATAAAAAGTGCATTCAATACTATGAGAAATTTGATACTTGATGATTGTTTTGAGATGTGAAGGTGGTAATATTAGAGTATGCTAGTTGAGTAGTTGTGAATTTGAGAAATACTTGTTCTAAAGTTTGTGATTCCCATAGCATGCATGTATGGTGAACCATTATGTGATGAAGTCGGAGCATGATTTATTTATTGATTGTCTTCCTTATGAGTGGCGGTCGGGGACGAGCGATGGTCTTTCCTACCAATATATCCCCCTAGGAGCATGCGCGTAATACTTTGTTACAATAACTAATAAATTTTTGCAATAAGTATATGAGTTCTTTATGACTAATGTTGAGTCCATGGATTATACGCACTCTCACCCTTCCACCATTGCTAGCCTCTCTAGTACCGCGCAACTTTCGCCGGTACCATTAACCCACCATATACCTTCCTCAAAACAGCCACCATACCTACCTATTATGGCATTTCCATAGCCATTCCGAGATATACTGCCATGCAACTTTCCACTGTTCTGTTATTATGACACGCTTCATCATTGTCATATTGCTTCGCATGATCATGTAGTTGACATCGTATTTGTGGCAAAGCCACCGTTCATAATTTTTTCATACATGTCACTCATGAGTCATTGCATATCCCGGTACACCGTCAGAGGCATTCACATAGAGTCATATTTTGTTAAGAATTGAGTTGTAATTCTTGACTTGTAAGTAAATAAAGTGTGATGATCATCATTATTAGAGCATTGTCCCAAGCGAGGAAAGGATGAAGGAGACGATGATTCCCCCACAAGTCGGGATGAGACTCCGGACGAAAAAAAGAGGCCATAAAAAAGGAGAAAAGAAGGTCTAGATAAAAAATGAGACAAAAAGAGAGAAGGGACAATGTTACTATCCTTTTTCCACACTTGTGCTTCCAAGTAGCACCATGATCTTCATGATAGAGAGTCTCATATGTTATCACTTTCATATACTAGTGGGAATTTTACATTATAGAAATGGCTTGTATATTCCAATGATGGGCTTCCTCAAATGCCCTAGGTCTTCGTGAGTGAGCAAGTTGGATGCACACCCACTAAGATTCTTTTTGAGCTTGCATACTGATACATCTCCAACGTATCTATAATTTTTGATTGCTCCATGCTATATTATCTACTGATTTGAATGTTTATGGGCTTTATTATACACTTTTATATCATTTTTGGGACTAACCTATTAACCCAGAGCCCAGTGCCAGTTTATGTTTTTACCCTGTTTTAGGGTTTCGAAGAAAAGGAAAATCAAACGGAGTCCAATTGACCTGAAACTTCACGGAACACATTTTTGGAAGGAAAGAAGCCCAGAAGACTTGGAGTGCCCGTCGGGGGCTCTGCGAGGAGGTCACAAGGCAGGGGGCGCGCCCTCCACCCTCGTGAGCCCCTCGTGGCCCCCTAACGTACTTCTTCCGCCTATATATCTCTGTATACCCTAAAAACATCCGGGAGCACAATAGATCGGGAGTTCCGCCGCCAGAAGCCTCCGTAGCCACCAAAAGCTAATCTAGACCCGTTCCGGCACCCTGCCGGAGGGGGCAATCCTTCTCCGGTGGCCATCTTCATCATCCCGGTGCTCTCCATGACGAGGAGGGAGTAGTTCTCCCTCGGGGCTGAGGGTATGTACCAGTAGCTATGTGTTTGATCTCTCTTTCTCGTGTTCTTGAGGTGATACGATCTTGATGTATCACGAGCTTTGCTATTATAGTTGGATCCTATGATGTTTTCTTACCCCCCCCCCCTCTACTCTCTTGTAATGAATTGAGTTTCCCCTTTGAAGTTATCTTATCGGATTGAGTCTTTAAATATTTGAGAACACTTGATGTATGTCTTGCCGTGGGTATCTGTGGTGATAATGGGATATCACGTGATTCACTTGATCTATCTTTTGGTGACCAACTTGTGGGTTCCGCCCATGAACCTATGCATAGGGGTTGGCACACGTTTTCGTCATGATTCTCCGGTAGGAACTTTGGGGCACTCTTTGAGGTCCTTTGTGTTGGTTGAATAGATGAATCTGAGATTGTGTGATGCATATCGTATAATCATACCCACGGATACTTGAGGTGACATTGGAGTATCGAGGTGACATTAGGGTTTTGGTTGATTTGTGTCTTAAGGTGTTATTCTAGTACAAACTCTAGGGCTGTTTGTGACACCTATAGGAATAGCCCAACGGATTGATTGGAAAGAATAACTTTGAGGTGGTTTCGTACCCTACCATAATCTCTTTGTTCGTTCTCCGCTATTAGTGACTTTGGAGTGACTCTTTGTTGCATGTTGAGGGATAGTTATGTGATCCAATTATGTTATTATTGTTGAGAGGACTTGCACTAGTGAAAGTATGAACCCTAGGCCTTATTTCCTATCATTGAAATACCATTTACGCTCACTTTTATCATTCGTTGCCTTGCTGTTTTTATAATTTCAGATTACAAATACCTTTATCTACCATCCATATTGCACTTCTATCACCATCTCTTCGCCGAACTAGTGCACCTATAGAATTTACCATTGTATTGGGTGTGTTGGGGACACAGGAGACTCTTTGTTATTTGGTTGCAGGGTTGCTTGAGAGAGACCATCTTCATCCTACGCCTCCCACGGATTGATAAACCTTAGGTCATCCACTTGAGGAAATTTGCTACTGTCCTACAAACCTCTGCACTTGGAGGCCCAACAACGTCTACAAGAAGAAGGTTGTGTAGTAGACATCAAGCTCTTTACTGGCGCCGTTGCCGGGGAGGTTAGTGCTTGAAGCTATGTCTTTAGATCTTGCAATCGATTCTTTTAGTTTCTTGTTTTATCACTAGTTTAGTTTATAAAAGAAAACTATAAAAAATGGAATTAAGTTTGCCTCATACGCTTCATCTTTTTAATATATTTCGTGAGTATGATGGAAAGGAAAATTCTGCCAAAGTGTTAGAAGAAGAATGCATTGGAATGTTTGGCACTAAATATCTGAATCATGAGCATGATTGCAATGTTGTTAGTATGAATTCCTTGAATATCTATGATACTAATGATATGCAAAGCCACGAGCTTGGGGAAGCTATGTTTGATGAAGATGATATTTTTTGTCCCCCAAGCTTTGATGAGCGAATTTATTATGATGAAAGCATGCCTCCTGTCTATGATGATTATTGTGATGACACGTATGCTTTAAAGAATAATTATAACCATGAAACTTGTCATCTTGATCTTAATTTTCAATCACATGATAGTTATTTTGTTGAGTTTGCTCCCACTATTATTCATAAGAATTTTGCTTATGTGGAGAGTAGTAAATTTTGCATGCTTGTAGATCATGAAAAGAATGCTTTAGGTGCTAGTTATATTGTTGAATTCATTCATGATGCTACTTAAAATTATTATGATGGAGGAATATATGCTTGTAGGAATTGCAATAATATCAAGTTTCCTCTCTATGTGCTTAAAGTTTTGAAGTTATGCTTGTTTTACCTTCCTATGCAAGTTGATTCTTGTTCCCACAAGTTGTTTGCTCACAAAATCCCTATGCATAGGAAGTATGTTAGACTTAAATGTGCTAGTCATATTCTTCATGGTGCTCTCTTTATGTTTCAATTCTTATCTTTTATGTGAGCATCATTGAAATCATCATGCCTAGCTAGGGGCGTTAAACGATAGTGCTTGTTGGGAGGCAACCCAACTTTATTTTTGTTCCTTACTTTTTGCTCCTGTTTAGTAATAAATAATTTATTTAGCCTCTGTTATTATTGATTTTTTATGTTTTAATTAGTGTTTGTGCCAAGTAGAACCATTGGGAAGACTTGGGGATAGTCTTGTTGATCATGCTGTAAAAAACAGAAACTTTAGTGCTCACGAGAATTGCTTCTATTTTTATTTGGATAGTTCTATTGAGTTAATTCTTTTTGAAGATGATTAATAGATAAATTTATCAGGTCCAGCAATTTATTTGAGAATTTTATGAGTTCCATAAGTATACGTTTGATCCAGATTACTGCATACTATTCTGTTTTTGACAGATTCTGTTTTTGACAGATTCTGTTTTTCATGTGTTGTTTACTTATTTTGATGAATCTATGGCTAGTAAAATAGTTTATAAACCATAGAGAAGTTGTAATACAGTAGGTTTAACACCAATATAAATAAATAATTAGTTCATTACAGTACCTTGAAGTGGTGATTTACTTTCTTATACTAACGGAGCTTACGAGTTTTCTATTAAGTTTTGTGTTGTGAAGTTTTCAAGTTTTGGTTAAGGATTCGATGGACTATGGAATAAGGAGTGGCAAGATCCAAAGCTTGGGGATTCCCAAGGCACCCCAAGGTAATATTCAAGGACAACCAAGAGCCTGAGCTTGGGGATGCCCCGGAAGGCATCCCCTCTTTCGTCTTCGTTCATCGGTAACTTTACTTTGAGCTATATTTTTATTCACCACATGATATGTGTTTTGCTTGGAGCATCAATTTATTTTGTTAGAATTTGATTGCTGTTATTTAGAACAATGTTTTGCATATTTTATTTCAATAAAAGTGGCATTGATAGCCTCCACTATGCCTATGTTACAAGTATACATGTTGCTGTTTGAAAACAGAAAGTTTACCGTTGTTGCAATAATTCCCTAGAAAAGTAAAAATGTGATAAAATGTTGAAACTTTTTGCATATTAATATCTTAAATTTACTAAAGTGGGAATTTTCTTTCATAATTTTTGGAGCTAGGGAAGTATGGATGTTGCTGCATTCTTTACAGACTATCCTGTTTAGGCAGATTGCTGTTATGTTTGCATTGTTTGCATATGTTTGCTTATTTAATGATTCTATTTGAGGATAGGACTATTAAATATGCAGAGGCCTTTAGTATGCAATTTTGAATAATAATTTTAGTGATTTTCTACAGTAGAGGATGATAAGGTTATTCTAATGATTTATGCTGACTTATCTCACGAGTCCTTGTTGAGTTTTGTGTGGATGAAGCTTTTGAGATTTAGGGAGATCGTGATATGAGAGGAATTAAGGAGACACAAAATCTCAAGCTTGGGGATTCCCAAGGCACCCCAAGATAATATTTCAAGAAGTCTCAAGCATCTAAGATTGGGGATGCCCCACTTGGCATCCCACCTTTCTTCTTCAACAACTATCGGTTAGTATCGGTTGATCCTAAGTTTTTGCTTCTTCACATGATGTTTGCCATTCTTAGAATGTCATTTTATTTTGCTTTGCTTGCTGTTTGAATAAAATACCAAGATATGAAATTATCAAATGTTAGAGAGTCTTCACATAGTTGCATAATTATTCGACTACTCGTTGATCTTCACTTATATCTTTCGGAGTAGTTTGTTGTTTGCTCTAGTGCTTCACTTATATCTTTTAGAGCATGGTGGTAGTTTTATTTTGAAGAAATAGATGAACTCTCATGCTTCACTTAGATTATTTTGAGAGTCTTAAATAGCATGGTAATTTGCTTAAAATCCTAATATGCTAGGTATACAAGATTAGTAAAAACTTTCATATAGAGTATTCAATACTAAGAGAAGTTTGATGCTTGATGATTGTTTTGAGATATGGAGGTAATAATATCAAAGTCGTGCTAGTTGAGTAGTTGTGAAATTGAGAAATACTTGTGTTGAAGTTTGCAAGTCCCGTAGCATGCACGTATGGTAAACATTGTGTAACAAATTTGAAACATGAGGTGTTATTTGATTGTCCTCCTTATGAGTGGCGGTCGGGGACGAGCGATGGTCTTTTCATACCAATCTATCCCCCTAGAAGCATGCGCGTAGTACCTAGGTTTTTGATGACTTGTAGATTTTTGCAATAAGTATGTGAGTTCTTTATGAGTAATGTTGAGTCCATGGATTATACGCACTCTCACCCTTCCATCCTTGCTAGCCTCTTTGGTACCGTGCATTGCCCTTTCTCACATTGAGAGTTGGCACAAACTTCGCCGGTGCATCCAAATCCCATGATATGATACGCTCTTTCACACATAAACCTCCTTGTATCTTCCTCAAAACAGCCACCATACCTACCTATTATGGCATTTCCATAGCCATTCCGAGATATATTGCCATGCAACGTTCCATCATTCCGTTCATCATGACACATTCATCATTGTCATATTGCTTAGCATGATCATCTAGTTGACATAGTATTTGTGTGTAGCGACCAGACCTCAAACAGTCTGATCTCTGTGCTTCGGTGTCATCCCTGGATCAGTAATGCTGACACCACACAGTACTCGGAGGATTTATAGCAGAGTAGCAATCACACATTTATTACATCGAGTGTCTCAAAAGAGAACTAATTACAATAAATATGGCTTAAGGCCATCTAATAACGATAACAGCGGAAGGCTTGGAAGATAAGTGAGTCCATCAACTCCAACGGCATCACTGAGTATAGAACCACGATTCCATCAACTCCAAACGGCATCACTGTATAATAGACCACGATGAAAACTCCTTAATCGTCGTCTGTAAAGTCTTGCAACATTAACGTGCAGCCCAAAACGGGTCAGCACATGAATATGCTGGCAAGGGGAACACATAGAGAGTAATGGAATGCAACAGCTATTACTAATATGCATATTTTGCTAGTGGAAAGCTCTATTGGTTACAGTTTTTTGCATAAAGCAATTTTTCCCTACTTCAAAGGAATAATTTTATTTAACTATCATGGTGGTTGTTGAACATTGAGAATGGTTGACAGAATTCTCAATCCCAATTAAGTAACATCATTAAAACCCAACAATATTAATTAAAGTAACATGATGAGATTCACATGATAATCCAAGTACTAGATACTCAAGATGTCCATAACCGGGGACACGGCTAACCATGATTAGTTTATTACACTCTGCAGAGGTTTGCACACTTTTCCCCACAAGACTCGATCGCCTGCGTTTGTTTTCTCGCACTACATGGTGTTTGAGAAGACGGATGACCGAGACATAGTCTTTCAGAAGTGCTAGCACCTTACGATCGGGTAGACCGTACCACCTACATCCCCTACATCTGCTAGTCTACCACTATAAGAGTTCGCACGACTTAGTCAACTATGCTAGAGCCCATAATAGCTTGTGGCCACACGGAAGTTTCTAGTATGAATAGTTTCATGATCCCTTTAAGCCTGGGTGGCAGTCCAAAAGAAAAACAGGCAAGTCCTGGAATACCCAGCTGCCTCAATCCACCCAGATGTGTGTTTAAGTTGCCACCTTAGATAAACCTTTAATTATCAATCTCACATCTGTCATGGATATCACTCACCCAATCCACATCTACTAGCATACCCTGGCATAATAAGCAAACGTAGAAGTAACTCCCAAAGGTTTGATAATAAACGGGTAATAGGTACTACCTCATCTACTTCCCATCCCACAATTTAATTAGATCCTAATCATGCAATGTGTGAGGATTGATCTAGTGCAATAAAACTGGGTAGTAGAAAAGGTATGATCAAAGTGTTACTTGCCTTGCTGATGATCCAAGAAACCTAACGATTCGAAGTAACAGGCGGCGCGCTCCGGTTACTCTATCGCAGACAAACAAACAAGCATACAATAAGTACTCATCTAATGCATGGGTAAAACTCAAATAAGAGATCTAACCAGAAGGTTCAACTTAAGAACTCCGGTTGGCAAAAAGAATCAAATCGAACGAAGCAAAGAAAGTCAAACGGCGAAAGAAACAACTTCGTTCTAGTAATCTGGATCTAAGTCAAATTTTACATTAGCAAAAACTTGTTTAAGTTGATTATTCGGATAGAGGGTTTCGAGACGAAACTCCAGGTGCTTGAATCGCCTGATTCCGATAAACGAGCGAAAAGTTGAACTAAAACGAAAATCGGATCAGGAATCGCGAACAGAAAAATCGCGGATTTAATCCGAGAAAAGAAAACGACGAACGGATTAACGAGATTAATTCGTTAATTAACCTAATCCGAAAAAAAACCCGAAGAAAAACCAAAAATAAAACCGAAGAAAACCAATCGGTTTTTAAAAAAAACGGCATGGATTTCGAGGCGGTGGCGAACCTCGAGCGACGCGCGTCGCGGCTCCGGCGGGCGGGTGGGCTGGCGGCGGCGGTTATGGGCTGGGGGCTCGGGTGCGGCGCTATTTAAGGGCGTCCCCCGGGCGGAGTCCCGCTCGGGCACGGCCCAAGGTCGGTTTGGTTTTTTTTTAAATAATTACGCTCGGAAGAAAAATAAAAAGAAATACTAAACGGACTCCAAAAATCCCGAAATAAATTTTCCCGAGCTTCTAAAATCAAGCCCGACAAAGTGAACATTTATTTGGGCCCTAAATGCAATTTTGAAAAACGCGTATTTTCCTAAATTCAAATAAAAACATCAAAAAACTCCGAAATAAATCTTATTTGATTTTACTATTAAATCCTCAATATTTATATATTTTGGGAAAGCCATTTTATTCCCTCTCTCATATTTCTGTAATAGAAATAATCGATGATAAAATAAATAAATTCAAATGATCCTATTTTCAAAATTTGAGAAAACTCAAATATGAAAATAACGAAATCCCCAACTCTCTCCGTGGGTCCTTGAGTTGCTTAGAATTTTCTAGGATCAAAACCCAAAAGCAAATAAAATATGATATGCATGATGATCTAATGTATAACATTCCAAATTGAAAATTTGGGATGTTACACTTGAGTTGCTTAGAATTTTCTAGGATCAAAATCCAAAAGCAAATAAAATATGATATGCATGATGATCTAATGTATAACATTCCAAATTGAAAATTTGGGATGTTACAAACCTACCCCCCCTTAAGATGAATCTCGCCCTCGAGATTCGGGTTGGCTAGAAAATAGGTGAGGGTGGTCCTTGAGCAAATCTTCCTCTCGCTCCCAGGTGGCTTCATCCTCCGTGTGGTGGCTCCACTGAACCTTGCAAAACTTGATAACTTTGATGCGGGTAACTCGGCTGGCAAACTCGAGGATCTTAACTGGTTTCTCCTTGTAGGTCAAATCGTTATCCAACTGAATAGTTTCCAAAGGCACTATGTCTCTCAATGGTATGTCAGCCATCTCCGCGTGACACTTCTTTAACTGAGAAACGTGGAACACATCATGAACTCCTGACAATCCTTTGGGCAATTCCAACTTGTAGGCCACTTCTCCCATACGCTCCAAAATTCGATATGGTCCTACAAATCGTGGCGCTAACTTCCCTTTAACTCCAAAACGCTTTGTTCCCCGAAGTGGAGATACTCGAAGGTAAGCTCTGTCTCCAACTTCGTAAACTGTCTCCTTGCGTTTAGAATCCGCATAACTCTTCTGTCTGGACTGGGCTACCTTGAGCCTATCGCGAATCAATTTCAACTTCTGTTCAGACTCCTTAATCAAGTCAGGGCCAAACAACTGGCGGTCTCCAACTTCGTCCCACGACAACGGTGTCCTGCACCTCCTTCCGTATAAGTCTTCGAAAGGGGCCATCTTCAAAATGGTTTGGTAACTGTTGTTGTAAGAGAACTCTGCATATGGCAAATTATCGTCCCAACTAGATCCATAATCTAGCGCACAAGCTCTCAGCATATCCTCCAAAATCTGATTTACTCTCTCGGTCTGCCCATCTGTTTGTGGATGAAAAGTTGTACTGAATTCTAGCCTGGTTCCCAAAGTTTCGTGCAACTGCTTCCAGAACTTTGAGGTAAACTAGGTTCCTCTATCTGATACGATACTCCTTGGAACTCCATGCAGACATACGATCCTGGTCATGTATATCTTTGCCAACTTAGCACTGGTATAAGTGGTCTTTACTGGGATGAAATGAGCTACTTTCGTCAATCGATCGACTACAACCCAAATCAAGTCATAGCCTGAACGAGTCCTGGGCAATCCCGTGATAAAATCCATGCCTAACTTATCCCACTTCCATTCGGGTATCGGCAATGGTTGTAACAATCCTGCTGGCTTCTGATGCTCTGCCTTTACTCTCTGGCATACATCACAAACGGCTACATACTCCGCTATATCCTTCTTCATACCGGTCCACCAGAAAATATCCTTCTTCATACCGGTCCACCAGAAAATATCCTTCAAATCCAGATACATCTTGGTATTTCCTGGGTGAATCTAATATGGTGAATCGTGTGCCTCTTGTAGTATCAACTTCCTGATCTCCGGGTCCTTGGGCACATAAACGCGGTCTTCAAACCATAGGGTGTCGTGCTCATCCTCATGAAATCCTTTAGCTTTTCCTTTGCTCAGTTTTTCCTTTATAGCGGCAATCTCTTTGTCAGCTTTCTGAGCTTCTCTGATTCTATCCATCAGAGTTGACTGAATCTCCAACGTTGCTACATAGCCTCTCGGAACTATTTCCAAACATAGTTCACGAAGATTTTGTGCTAACTTCCTTGGTATTTCTCCCGTCATTAATGTATTGACATGGCTCTTACGGCTTAATGCATCAGCTACTACATTAGCCTTTATAGGGTGATAATGCAATTTCATATCATAATCCTTGATAAGCTCCAACCATCTCCTTTGTCTGTGATTTAACTCCTTCTGTGTGAAAATGTACTTCAAACTCTTATGATCCGTGTACACCTCACAATGATTTCCAATGAGGAAATGTCTCCATGTTTTCAAAGCATGCACTACGGCTGCTAACTCCAAATCATGCGTAGCGTAATTCAACTCATGAGGCTTCAGTTGTCTTGAGGCATATGAAACAACTCTCCCTTCCTGCATAAGCACTGCTCCAAGTCCTCGACGTGAAGGGTCGCAATACACCTCATAATCTTTGGTCTAGTCTGGCAAAATCAACACTGGTGACGTAACCAAGCGTTTCTTCAACTCCTGGAAACTAGTCTCACACTGCTCAGTCCATATGAACTTGGTATCTTTCTTCAACAACTCCATCATAGGCTTCGCAATCTTTGAGAAATTCTCAATAAATCTCCGATAGTATCCTGCGATTCCAAGAAAACTCCGGATCTCTCCAACTGTTGTTGGGGCTTCCCACTCGGTCACGGTTTCAACTTTAGCGGGATCTACTGCTATACCTTCTCCTGATATAACGTGTCCGAGGAATCCTACTTCCTTCAACCAAAACTCACATTTGCTGAACTTGGCATATAATTGGTGTTCTCTGAGCTTTCCAAGTACCAAACGCAAATGCTCCTTATGCTCCTTCTCATTCTTCAAATAAACCAGGATATCATCAATGAACACTACGACGAACTTATCCAAAACTCCATAAACACTTTGTTCATCATGTTCATAAAATAGGCAGGCGCGTTAGTCGGACCAAATGACATAACGATATACTCATACAGCCCATACCTGGTGGTAAAAGCTGTCTTCGGAATATCCTGTTCTCGAATCTTCAACTGGTGGTATCCTGATCGCAGATCTATCTTGGAAAATACCTTAGCTCCTTGCAATCGATCAAACAGATCGTTGATCATTGGTAGTGGGTACTTGTTCTTGATCGTTACTTCATTCAATCCTCGATAATCAACAACCATCCTTAACGATCCATCTTTCTTCTCCACTAGTAGTACTGGTGATCCCCAAGGTGACGAACTTGGGCGAATATATCCCTTATCCAGTAATTCCTTAATCTGCTTCTTAATTTCCACCAAATCCTTTGCTGGCATTCTATATGGTCTCTTTGATATTGGCCCTGTGCCTGGCAATAGCTCAATCAAGAACTCAATATCTATATCCGGTGGCATGCCTGGCAACTCCTCTAGAAATACATCAGGAAAATCCCTTACCACTGGTACTTCCTCGTACACAACTCCTGTTAGGCAATTTACTTGGGTCCTCTTTGGCACATGCCAGGATACATACTTGATCCTTCTCCCTTCTGGTGTGGTAAGCAAAATTGACTTACTAGCACATTCAATATTCCCTTCATACTTTGATAACCAATCCATGCCTAATATCACATCCAATCCTTGAGATTCCAATACTATTAGGTCTGAGGGAAAAACATAGTTACCAATCCTTAATGGTAACCGATCACACCATAGACTAGCCACATACTCTGCTCCGGGCGAGGTTACTAACATGGATGACCTAAGGGCTTGGGTTGGTAGGTTATACTTATCCACAAATCCCCTTGAGATGTATGAATGCGATGCACCAGTATCAAAAGAACGAGTGCAGTAAATGACTTAACCAAAAACTTACCTATTACTGCATCGGGCTGAGCTTCAACCTCCTCCATGCTAATGTGGTTCACCTGTCCCCTATTGAAAGGGTTCGGCTTCTTCCCAGAACTCCCATTGCCGTTTTGGCCTTCAGGACATTCATTGGCATAATGTCCTGGCTTCGAACACTTATAACAAATGACTTGGCTCAAGTCCTTCTTGGCTGGGGTTGAGGGGTTGGTGCGGTTCTGGCCATTGCTTCCTCCATTGTCATTACCATTCTTGGTGCCATTGTGATTGTGCGAGCTACCTACTCCATGGGTATGCTGAAAATGTCCTCCCGGTCTAGGGGTAAGACGTGGCTTCTGCTGAGCTCCTGAATTATACTTTCCTTGTCCATACTTCCTCTTGCGGTTCTCAATTTGTTGCTGCTTGCCTTCAATCATAAGAGCACGATCTACCAACTCCTGGTAGTTGTTGAAGGTTGCTACCATCAATTGCATGCTCAACTCATCATTCAGTCTTTCCAGAAACTTCCCCTGCTTAGCTGCATCCATAGCAACGTCATCTGGGGCATAACGTGCTAGCTTACTAAACTCCTCCACATACTGGCCAACTGTTCGTCCTCCTTGGCGCAAGTTACGAAACTCACGCTTCTTCATGGCCATACCTCCTGCTGAAACATGGGCAGTACCGAAAGCCTGCTGAAACTGGTCCCATGTGACAGTGTCGACTGGGAAGGTGGCTGTGAAATTCTCCCACCATGATGCTGTGGGTCCTTCTAACTGATGTGCGGCAAACTTCACCTTCTCCGCATCTGTGCATCCTGCTGTGGTCAACTCCCTAGCTGTCTTGCGGAGCCAATCATCTGCTACTATCGGCTCGGTGCTACTAGAAAACACCGGCGGATTCAACCTAAGAAAACGGGCTAAGTGGTCAATAGGTGGTGGTGGTGGTGGGTTGTTGTTGTTGTTCCCCTGATTCTGATTCTGGACTAGCAACTGCATCAAGGTGTTCTGCTGCTGGATCAACTGGGTGAGCTCCAGCGGAGAGGCAAATCTGGGGTCACGTCTCGGAGGCATCTGAGGGTTTAGAAAAGATGAGATATAAGAATAGAGGGGGTCTAAAGAGAAAACACTACCCATATGCACATGAGGCAAAAGCAAACAATTCACTTCATTCAAACAAACAAAGGCATACAATCGATCTAACTATCACAAAGTGCTCGGTATACTATGTTTACATGGTGGACTACTACTACTACTGATGAGGTGGTCTACTAGAAATATTCTACGGTTGTTGACTCCATAATATCTGCTCCTGCTTCAACAACATAGTCATCATCGCTACTATCTGCTTCCGAGTTGGTGCCGTCGATGATGATGTAGTCTTCCAGGCTAATCTCCTTGGGTTCTTCGTCTTCATCTACTGGTGTCGGGCCTCCCATAAATATCACTAACTTCATTGTTAGATCGGCATTCTTATCCACCAATACTTCAATTTCTTCTTCATAATCTTCACGTGTAGCCTTGAGTTCTTCCTCCAGTTCCTTGATTCTAGTCTTAGCCTTCTTCAGATCTATCATGTCGGCGCACATCTGATTCTCCTGTCGTCGAATGTGCTGGTTTAACTCTTGGATAAAAGCTGCAATTGATCTATCTTTCCTGGTGCTGATCATCTCCCAGTGTTCATCTCAGCGCCCACAAATCTGATATATAGTATCCTTAAGATCCTTGCGGTAGACTTCTCCAATGTGTCCCATGGTGATGTGAGCTACCATACTCTTTCCTAGACTCCAAGTTGGTGCATCAAAAGAAAACTCTATGGGCTCAGTGACGGGCATGAACGTCCTTCCTGGAACTTGAACTTGAATCATCCAGCGCTCTTCTTCAGGTAAAGTGGCGTTGTAGGTTCCCGTGAAGCTTGGTACTCCTATGTTCAGGTATCTAGTGACTTCCTTCAAGTGACGTCCAAAGGGTGTATCTTCATCCGGTTGTGTGAACTTGTTCCTTGCATCCGCCATCCTAAAGAGTAGAAAAGATGAGAAGTCAGAAGAGAAGAGAGTGATCTAGGTCTTTAGCTTAGTGGTCGTGTCCTACAGTCCGCGTGTGCTCTGATACCATCTCTGTAGCGACCAGACCTCAAACAGTCTGATCTTTGTGCTCTGGTGTCATCCCTGGATCAGTAATGCTGACACCACACAGTACTCGGAGGATTTATAGCAGAGTAGCAATCACACACTTATTACATCGAGTGTCTCAAAAGAGAACTAATTACAATAAATATGGCTTAAGGCCATCTAATAACGATAACAGCGGAAGGCTTGGAAGATAAGTGAGTCCATCAACTCCAACGGCATCACTGAGTATAGAACCACGACCTAAAACTCCTTAATCGTCGTCTGTAAAGTCTGCAACATTAACGTTGCAGCCCGAAAACGGGTCAGCACATGGAATATGCTGGCAAGGTAACACATAGAGAGTAATGGAATGCAACAGCTATACTATATGCATATTTGGCTGGTGGAAAGCTCTATGGTTACAGTTTTTCGTAAAGCCAATTTTTCCCTACTGCAAAGGAATAAATTTTATTTACTA